>NW_022307678.1:0-12065 GCF_002776525.5 Piliocolobus tephrosceles | reverse complement strand
TTAGACAAATTTCCTCTATTTTAAAGCACAAGCAGAAATATGTTTAGCAACAACTAATCTTTTAATAAAAAAACTTTGTTATTGAAAAAAAAAAAAAAAAAGAAAACTGCCTCAAGAAAAGAGAAGCTTATTTGAGAGAGAGGAATTAATACGACACAGAGCAGTTTCGCGGAAAGCTTCCTTCTGGATTTTAACTGAGGATATTTCTTTCTCCATATTCTAAGAATCATACACAAATGTCTTTCCTCAGATTCCACAAAAACAGTGATTTCAAGCCTTGAAATCCAAAGAATGGTTTAACTCTATGAGAGGAATACACACGTCGCAAAGCAGTTGCTCAGAACGTTTCTCTGCCGCTTTCATTGGAAGACGTTTCCTCACATACAGCAAGCCTCCGAGCATCACTAAATATCCCTTCACAGATTCTTCAAAGACAGCGTTTTGAAACTGGGCAACACAGAGTAAACACTAAACCTTTGAAGTGAATGCACGTATCAGAGAGCAGATACTTGGAAGGCTTATTCCTCGCTTTCATTTCAGTATATTTCAGTATTCACCATAGTCCTCAATGCGTTCTGAAATATCACTTCTTCAGTTTCTCAGGAACAGTGTTCAAACACTGCTTTGTGAGAAATGAGTTACAACTCCCTGAGTGGAATGCATACATCACAAAGTAGTTTCTCAGTAAGATTCTATCTAGTTTTTATCTGAAGATATCTCCTCTTTCACCATAGGCCTGAATGTGCTCCCAAACGTCCTTTCACGGATTTGTGCTTGACAGAGTTTCCAAACAGCGTAATATAATTACAGTTTAAAGTATGTGAGACAAATAAATATATGTAACACAAGGCAGTTTCCCAGACATATTCTTTCCAGTTTTTCCCTGAAGATATTTCCTTTTTCACCATAGTCGTGTCTATACTATCGAATATCTCTTGGTAGCTTTTTCTCCAAAAGGGATTCCGGAATCCACTAGGAGAAGAAAGGTATATTTCTGTGAGTAGAATGCACACGTCACAAAGCAGCTCTTCAGAAAGCTTCTCTCCATTTCAATCTGAAGATGTTTCTTTTCTCACCATAATCCTCAAAGCCCTTCAGAATATCCCTTCGCAGACTAAACCACAAGAGTGTTATGATACAGCTCAATGAAAAGAGAAGCTTAAGTGTGTGAGCGGAATTCACCTGTCACAGTGCAGTTTCACAGAAAGCTTCCTTCTGGTTTCTCTCTGTGGTTATTTCTTTTTCAGGATATTCTAAAGAGCTTTTCCAAATGTCCTTTTTCAAATTATACAGAAACAGTTATTTCAAGCTGCTCATTCCAAAGAGCGATTTAACGCTGTGAGTTGAATACAAACATCAAAAAATATTGTGCAGATAGCTTCTCTCCAATTTTCGATGGAAGACATTCCTTGCTCGACACATGCCTCCAGTTACCACTTGCTATCCTATCACAGAACCCTCAAAGGACGACTTTCAAACTGGAAAATGTACAATAAACTTTTACCCTGCGAAAAGAATGGATATGACAGAGAGCAGCTTCTTTGAGTGTTTCTTTCTGTTTTCTATTAGACAACCTTTCACTTTTTGCCATAGTCTTCTATGTTCTCTGAATATCACTCTTTTGGTTTTACAGGAACAATGTTCAAAATGTGCCTTATGAGAATAAAGTTAAAACTCACTGATTGGAATGCTCACATCACTAAGTAGTTTTACAGAAAGCTCCTCTCCTATGTTTATGTGACTATATTTCCTTTTTCACGGTAGACCCGAATGTGATCCCAAATATCTTTTCGCTGATTCATCCACAAGGGAGTTTCCAAGCTGTGTAATGTAAAGAAAGCTTCATCTGTGTGAGAAAAAAAAACATGGCAAAAAGCAGATTCACAGAAAGCTTCTTTCCAGTTTTTATCTGAAGATATTTCTCTTTTCACCATTGCCGTGAATGTGCTCCCGAAGGTCCCTTCGTGGATTCGTCCATGTGAGTTTCCAAGATGCGTAATGTAAAGAAGGTTTTATTTATGTGAGATGATTACACATATCCTAGAGCAGTTTCCTAGAAAGGATCCTTCCAGTTTTTGTGTGATGCTATTTCCCTTTTCACCATCGGCATCAACATGCTCCCGATTATCACTTGAGAGCTGTTTATCCAAAAGGGTTTCCTCGACGCTGTATAAGAGGGGTATAGCACTGTGACTGGAATGCACACGTCACAAAGCAGTTCCTTCTAAAGCTTCTCTCCAGTTTTGGTCTGAAAATATTTCCTTTATCACCATAAGCCTCAAAGTGCTCCCGAATATCCCGTCAAACGCTAAACATACACAGGGTTAGAAAACTGCTCAATGAAAAGAGAGGCTTAACTGAGTGATAGGAATTAGGACAATACAGAAGTTTCACAGAAAGCTTCCTACTGGATTTTTCCAGAGGACATTTTTTTTCTCAATATTTTAAGGATCGTTCCTAAATGTCATTTCTCAGATTCCACCAAAACAGTGATTTCAAGCTGCGAAATCCAAAGAATGGTTTAACTCTATGAGACTAATATACACAACGCAGCGCAGTTGCTCAGAACGTTTCTCTGCAGGCTTCATCGGAAGACGTTTCCTCGCTCACCACAGGCCTCCAGGCATCACTAAATACCCCACACTGATTCTTCAAAGACACAGTTTCGAAACTGAGCAACATAGAGTATGCATTAACTCTGTGAAGTGAATGCACATATCAGAGAGCAAATTCGTGGAACGCTTTTTCCTCGATGTTATTTCAGTATATTTCACTAATCGCCATAGTCCTCAATGCGTTCCGAAATATCACTTTTTCGGTTTCACAGGAACAGTGTTGAAACACAGCCTGGTGAGAAAAGAGATAGAACTCCCTGAGTGGAATGCATACAACACAAAGTAGTGTCTCAGAAAGCTTTTATCCAGTTTTTATCTGAAGATATCTCCTCTTTCACCGTAGGCCTGAATGTGCTCCCAAAAGTCCCTTGGCGGATCTGTGCCTGACGGAGTTTCCAAACAGCATAATATAATTAAAGCTTTAACTATGTGAGACGAATAAATATATCTAACAGAAGGCAGTTTCACAGAAATCTTCTTTCCAGTATTTGTCTGAGGATATTTCCTTTTTCACCAGAGACGTCGTGATACTCTCGAATATCTCTTGGTAGCTTTTTCTCCAAAAGGGATTCCGGAATCCTCTAGGAGAAGAAAGGTATATTTCTGTGAGTGGAATGCACACTTCACAAAGCAGCTCCTCAGAAAGCTTGTCTCCAGTTTCTAACTGAGGACCTTTAGTTTCTCACCGTAAGCATCAAAGCCCTCCAGAATATCCCTTCGCAGACTAAACAAAAGCAGTGTTATGATACAGCTCCCTGAAAAAAGAGGCTTAACTGTGTGAGTGAAATTCACGTGACACAGAGCAGTTTCACAGAAAGCTTCCTTCTTGTTTCTTTATCAGGTTATTTTTTTTTTCAGGATATTCTAAAGAGCGTTTCCAAATGTCTTTTCTCAGATTCCACAGAAACAGTGATTTCAAACTGCTCACTTGAAAGAATCATTTAACACTATGAGATGAATACAAACATCACAAAAGATTTGGGCAGAAAGCTTCTCTCCGATTTTCAATGGAAGACGTTTCCTTGTCTCACACAGGCCTCCAGTAGCCTGTTGCAGAAACCTCAAAGAACAACTTTCAAACTGGAATATGTAGAGTAAGCTTTAACACTGTGATAAGAATGGATATTTGAAAGCAGTTTCTTCGAGTGCTTCTTTCTGTTTTTTATTGGACGACATTTCACTTTTTGCCATAGTTTTCAAAGTGCTCCGAATATCACTCTTTTGGTTTTACAGGAACAGTGTTCAAACTGGGCCTTATATGAAGAAAGTTTTAACTCCCTGAGTGGAATGCACACATCCCCAAGCTGTTTCTCCGAAAGCTTCTCTCCAGTTTTTATCTGACTATATTTGCTACTTCACCATAGGCCTGAATATGATCCCAAATATCCCTTCGCAGATCCATCCATGAGGGAGTTTTCAAGCTGTGCAATGTAAACAATGCTTCATCTATGTGAGATAAAAAAACATGACAAAAAGCAGATTCACAGAAAGCTTCTTTCCAGTTTTTATCAGAAGATATTTCCTTTTTCACCATAGACCAGAATGTGCTCCCGAGGGTCCCTTTGTGGATACGTCCATGATATTTTCCAAGCTGTGCAATGTAAAGAAAGCTCTATGTGAGATGATTACACATATCACAGAGTAGTTTCCTAGAAAGCTTCTTTCCAGTTTTTGACTGATGCTATTTGCCTTTTCACCATTGGCAACAACATGATCCCGAATCTTACTTGGTACCTGTTCCTCCAAAAGGGTTTCCTCAATGCTGTATGGGAAGAGAGGTATAACACTGTGACTGGAATGCACACGTCACAAAGCAATTCCTCGGTAAGCTTCTCTCCAGTTTCGAACTGATCATATTTCCTTTTTCACAGTAAGCCTCAAAGTGCTCCCGAATTTCCCATCTCACACTAAACATACTCATTGCTAGAAAACTGCTCAATTAAAAGGGAGGCTAAACTGAGCGAGAGGAATTAAGACGACACATAGCAGTTTCACAGAAAGGTTCCTTCTGGATTTTATCTGAGGATATTTCTTTCTCAATATTCTAAGGATCGTTCCCAAATGTCCCTCCTCAGATTCCACAAAATCAGTGATTTCATGCTGTTCAATCCAAAGAATGGTTAATTCTAGGAGACGAATACATACATCGCAAAGCAGTTGCTCAGAACATTTCTCTGCAGGTTTCATCGGAAGATGTATCCTTGCTCACCACAGGATTCTGGATATCACTAAATATCCCTTCACAGATTCTTCATAGACAGAGTTTCGAAACTGGGCAACATAGAGTAAGCATTAACTCTGTGAAGTGAATGCACATATCAGAGAGCGGATTCTTGGAACACTTCTTCCTCAATTCTCTTTCAGTATATTTCAGTGTTCGCCATAGTTCGAATGTGCCCTGAATATCACTTTGTCACTTTCACAGGAACAGTGTTCTAACACTGCCTTGAGAGAAAAGAATTATAAGTCCCTGAGTGGAATGCATACACCATGAAGTAGTTTCTCAGAGAGCTGCTATGCACTTTTAATATGAAGATATATCCTCTTTCACCATAGGCCTGAATGTGTTCCCGAATGTCCCTTCGTGGATTCGTTCATGACGGAGTTTCTAAACTGTGTTATATAAGAAAAGTTTTAACTATGCGAGGTGAATAAGTATATATAACACAACTCAGGTTCAAAGAAACTTCTTTCCAGTTTTTCTCTGAGAATATTTCCTTTTTCACCATATCCTTCCCTATACTCCTGAATGTCTCTTGGTAGCTTTTTCTCCAAAAGGAATTCCGAAATCTTCTATGATACCAAATTATATTTCTGTTAGTGGAATGTACATGGCACAAGGCAGCTCCACAGAAAGCTTCTCTCCAGTTTCTGTCTAAAGCAGTTTCCTTTCTCACCATCATCCTCAAAGCACTCCAGAATATCCCTTCACAGACAAAACAAAACAGTGTTATGATACTGACCAATTAAAAGAGAAGCTTAACTGTGTGAGTGGAATTCACATGACACAGAGTAGTTTTACAGAAAGCTTCATTCTGTATTCTCTCTGATATTATTTCTTTTTCAGGGTATTCTGAAGAGCGTTTCCAAATGTTCTTTCTCAGATTCCACAGAAGCAGTGATTTCAATCTGCTCAATCCAAAGAATGATTTAACTCTCTGAGATGAATGCAAACATCACAAACAGTTGCCCAGAAAGTTTTTTTCTCCAATTTTCGATGAAAGATATTTCCTTGCCTCACTCAGTACTCTGGTTACTACTTACAATCTCTTCGCAGAACGCTCAAAGACAGAATTTCAAATTGGGAAATGTAAAGTAAGCTTTAACCCTGTGAAAAGAATGGACATGTCAGAGAGCAGTTTCTTCGAGTGACTCTTTCTGTTTTTTACTGGATGACATTTCACTTTTTGCCATGCCATAGTCTTCAAATTGCTCCGAATATCCATCTTTTGTTTTTACAGGAACAGTGTTCAAACTCTGCCTTATGAGAAGAGAGTTATAACTCTCTGAGCAGAATGCACAAGACACCAAGCAGTTTCTCAGAGAGTTTCTCTCCAGTTTTTATTAGACTATATTTCCTATTTCACCATAGGCCCGAATGTGATCCCAACTATCCCTTTGCGGATCCATCCACGAGGGAGTTTCCAATCTGTGTAATGTAAAAAAAGCTTCGTGTATGTGAGATGAATAAACATAGCAAAAAGCAGATTCACAGAAAGCTTCTTTCCAGTTTTTAACTGAATATATTTCCTTTTTTACCATAGTCCAGAATGTGCTTCTGAAGGTCGATTTGTGGATACGTCCATGACAGTTTCCATGCTGCATAATGTAAACAAAGCTTTATCTGTGTGAGATGATGACACATATCACAGAGTAGTTTCCTAGAAACCTTCTTTCCAGTTTTTATCTGAGGCTATTTCCCTTTTCACCATCGGCATCAACATGCTCCCGAATATCACTTGGTACCTGTTTCTCCAAAAGGGTTTCCCCGATGCTGTATGAGAAGAGAGGTATAACACTGGGAGTGGAATGCACACGTCACAAAGCAGTTCCTCAGAAAGCTTCTCTCCAGTTTCAGTCTGAACATATTTCCTTTTTCACAGTTACCCTCAAAGTGCTCCTGAATATCCCATCAAATGCTAAACATATACAGGGTTAGAAAACTGCTCAAGGAAAAGAGAGGCTTATCTGAATGAGAGGAATTAAGATGACACAGGGCAGTTTCACAGAAAGCTACCTTCTGGATTTTACCTGTGGAGTGTGTGTGTTTTCTTTTTTTTTTTTTTATTATACTTTAAGTTCTAGGGTACATGTGCATAACGTGCAGGTTACATATGTATACATGTGCCATATTGGTGTGCTGCACCCATCAACTCGTCAGCACCCATCAATTCATCATTTATATCAGGTATAACTCCCCAATGCAATCCCTCCCCCCTCCCCCCTCCCCATGATAGGCCCCAGTGTGTGATGTTCCCCTTCCCGAGTCCAAGTGAGCTCATTGTTCAGTTCCCACCTATGAGTGAGAACATGCGGTGTTTGGTTTTCTCTTCTTGTGATAGTTTGCTAAGAATGATGGTTTCCAGCTGCATCCATGTCCCTACAAAGGACGCAAACTCATCCTTTTTTATGGCTGCATAGTATTCCATGGTGTATATGTGCCACATTTTCTTAATCCAGTCTGTCACTGATGGACATTTGGGTTGATTCCAAGTCTTTGCTATTGTGAATAGTGCCGCAATAAACATACGTGTGCATGTGTCTTTGTAGTAGCATAATTTATAATCCTTTGGGTATATACCCAGTAGTGGGATGGCTGGGTCTTATGGTACATCTAGTTCTAGATCCTTGAGGAATCGCCATACTGTTTTCCATAATGGTTGAACTAGTTTACAATCCCACCAACAGTGTAAAAGTGTTCCTATTTCTCCACATCCTCTCCAACACCTGTTGTTTCCTGATTTTTTAATGATTGCCATTCTAACTGGTGTGAGATGGTATCTCATTGTGGTTTTGATTTGCATTTCTCTGATGGCCAGTGATGATGAGCATTTTTTCATGTGTCTGTTGGCTGTATGAATGTCTTCTTTTGAGAAATGTCTGTTCATATCCTTTCCCCACTTTTTGATGGGGTTGTTTGTTTTTTTCTTGTATATTTGTTTGAGTTCTTTGTAGATTCTGGAAATTAGCCCTTTGTCAGATGAGTAGATTGCAAAAATTTTCTCCCATTCTGTAGGTTGCCTGTTCACTCTGATGGTAGTTTCTTTTGCTGTGCAGAAGCTCTTTAGTTTAATTAGATCCCATTTATGGAAGACATTTCTTTGTTCGACACAGGCCTCTGGTTGTCACTTGCTATCCCTTTGCAGAAGCCTCAAAGACCGACTTTCAAACTAGGAAATGTAGAGTAAGCTTTAACCCTGTGAAAAGAATGGACATGTCAGAGAGCAATTTTTTGAAGTAATTCTTTCTGTTTTTTTATTGGACGACATTTCAGTTTTTACCATAGTCTTCAATGTGTTCCGAATATCACTCTTTTAGGTTTAAAGGAACAGTGTTCAAATGTGCCTTATGAGAAGAAAGTTATAACTCCCTGAGTGGAATGCACATATCACCAAGTAGTTTCTCAAAAAGCTTCTCTCCAGTTTTTAGTTGACTATACGTCCTATTTCACCATAGGCTTGAATGTGTTCCCAAATATCCCTTCGTGGATCCATCCACGAGGGAGTTTCCAAGCTGCTTAATGGAAAGGAAGCTTCATCTACTTGAGATGAATAAACATAGCAAAAATCAGATTCACAGAAACCTTCTTTCCAGTTTTTATATGAAGATATTTCCTTTTTCACCACCGTCCAGAATGTGCTCATGAAGGTCCCTTAATGGATCCATCCATGACAGTTTCTAAGCTGCATAACATAAAGGAAGCTTTATCTATATGAGATAATTACACATATCACAAAGTAGTTTCCTACAAAACTTGTTTCCAGTTTTTGTGTGAGGCTATTTCCCTTTTCACCATCGGCATCAACATGCTCCCGAATATCACTTGGTAGCTGTTTCTCCAAAAGGGCTTCCCTGACGCTGTATGAGAAGAGAGGTATAACACTGTGACTGGAATGCACACGTCACAAAGCAGTTCCTTGGAAAGCTTCTCTCCCGTTTCGGTCTGAACATATTTCCTTTTTAACCATTAGCCTCAAAGTCTCCCGAATATCCCATCACACGCTAAACATACCCAGGGCTAGAAAACTGCTCAATGAAAAGAGAGGCTTATCTGTGTGAGAGAAATAAGACGACACAAAGCAGTTTCACAGAAAGCTGCCTTCTGGATTTTACCTGAGGATATTTCTTTCTCCATATTCTAAGGATCAATCCCAAATATCCTTTCTCCGACTCCAAAAAACAGTGATTTTAAGCTACTCAATCCAAAGAATTGTTTAACTCTAGGAGACGAATACAAACATTGTGAAGCAATTGCTTGGAAGGTTTCTCTTCAGGTTTCATCAGAAGACGTTTCCTCGTTCACCACAAGTATCCGGACTTCACTAAGTATCCCTTCACAGATTCCACAAAGACAGAGCTTCGAAACTGGGCAACATAGAGTAAACGTTAACTCTGTGAAATGAATGCACATATCAGACAGCAGATTCTTGGAACGCTTCTTCCTCGTTTTATTTCCGTATATTTCACTATTCGATATAGTCGTCAATGCGTTCTGACATATCACTTTTTTGGTTTCATAGGAACAGTGTTCAAATACTGCCTTGTGAGAAAAGAGGTAAAACTAACTGAGTGGAATGCATACACCACAAAGTAGCTTCTCATAAACTTTTCTATCCAGTTTTTATCTGAAGATATCTCCTCTTTCACCGTAGCCCTGAATGTGCTCCCGAATGTCCCTTCGCGGATCTGTGCATGATGGAGTTTCCAAACTGTGTAACATAATTAAAGTTTTAACTATCCGAGATGAATAAATATATCTAGCACAATGCAGTTTTGCAGAAGTCTTCTTTCCAGTATTTGTCTGAGGATATTTCCTTTTTCACCATAGTCGTCGCTATACTCCAGAATATCTCTTGGTAGCTTTATCTCCAAAAGGGATTCCGGAATCCTCTAGGAGAAGAAAGGTGTATTTCTGTGAGTGGAATACACACGTCATAAAGCAGCTTCTCAGAAAGCTTCTCTCCAGTTTCAATCTGAAGACGTTTTCTTTCTCACTGTAAGCATGAAAGCCCTCCACAATATCCCTTCACAGAATAAACAAAAACCGTGTTATTATACAGCTGAATGAAAAGAGAAGTTTAACTGTGTGAGCAGAATACATGTGCCACAGAGAAGTTTCACAGAAAGCTTCCTTCTGGTTTCTCTCTGAGGTTATTTCTTTTTCAGGATATTCTAAAGAGGGTTTCCAAATGTCCTTTCTCAGATTCCACAGAAACAGTGATTTCAAACTGCTCAATCCAAATAATGATTTAACTCTATGAGATGAATGCAAACATCACAAAGGTTTGTGCAGATAGCTTCTCTCCGATTTTCGATGGAAGACATTTCCGTGCCTCACACAGGCCTCCGGTCGCCACTTACAATACCTTCGCAGAAACTTCAAAGATCGGCTTTCAAACTGGGAAATGTAGAGTAAGCTTTAACTTTGTGAAAAGAATGGACATGTCGGAGAGCAGTTTCTCATGTGCATCTTTCTGTTTTTTATTGGACGGCATTTCACTTTTTGCCATAGTCTTCAAAGTGCTCTGAATGTCACTATTTTGGATTACAGGAACAGTGTCCAAACTATGCCTTATGAGAAGAAATTTAAAACTCTCTGAGTAAAATGCACACATCACCAAGTGGTTTCTGAGAAACCTTCTCTCCAGTTTTTATTGACTATATTTCCTCCTTCACCATAGGCCCAAATGTGATTCCAAATATCCCTTCGCAGATCCATCCACGAGGGAATTTCCAAGCTGCGTAATGTAAAGAAAGCTTCATCTATGTGAGATGAATAAACATAGCAAAAAGCAGATTCACAGAAAGCTTCTTTCCAGTTTTTATCTGAAGATATTTCCTTTTTCATCATAGTCCAGAATGTGCTCCCATGGTCCATTCATGGATCCGTCCATGACAGATTCCTAGCTGCGTAATGTAAAGAAAGCTTTATCTATGTGAGATTATTACACATATTACAGAGAAGTTTCCTAGAAAGCGTCTTTCCAGTTTTTGCATGAGGCTATTTCCCTTTTCACCATCAGCATCAACATGCTCTTGAATATCTCTTGGTACCTGTTTCTCCAAAAGGGTTTCCCCAACACTGTGTGAGAAGTGAGGTATAACACGGTGACTGGAATGTACACATCACAAAGCAGTTCCTCGGAAATCTTCTCTCCAATTTCCGACTGAACATATTTCCTTTTTCACAGTTAGCCTCAAATTGCTCCCGAATATCCCATCACATGCTCAACATACACAGGGCTTGAAAACTGCTCAATGATTCCTGGACGCGTACACTCTTCCAAGACTAAACCAGGAAGAAGTTGAATCCCTGAATAGACCAATAGCAGCCTCTGAAATTGAGGCAACAATCAATAGCCTGCCCACCAAAAAAAGCCCAGGACCAGATGGATTCACAGCTGAATTCTACCAGAGGTACAAGGAGGAGCTGGTACCATTCCTTCTGAAACTATTCCAATCAATAGAAAAAGAGGGAATCCTCCCTAACTCATTTTATGAGGCCAGCATCATCCTGATACCAAAGCCTGGCAGAGACACAACAAAAAAAGAGAATTTCAGACCAATCTCCCTGATGAACATCGATGCAAAAATCCTCAATAAAATCCTGGCAAACCGGATTCAGCAGCACATCAAAAAGCTTATCCACCATGATCAAGTGGGCTTCATCCCTGGGATGCAAGGCTGGTTCAACATTCGCAAATCAATCAACGTAATCCAGCATATCAACAGAACCAAAGACAAGAACCACATGATTATCTCAATAGATGCAGAAAAGGCTTTTGACAAAATTCAACAGCCCTTCGTGCTAAAAACGCTCAACAAATTCGGTATTGATGGAACGTACCTCAAAATAATAAGAGCTATTTATGACAAACCCACAGCTAATATCATACTGAATGGGCAAAAACTGGAAAAGTTCCCTTTGAAAACTGGCACAAGACAGGGATGCCCTCTCTCACCACTCCTATTCAACATAGTGTTGGAAGTTCTGGCTAGGGTCATCAGGCAAGAGAAAGAAATCAAGGGTATTCAGTTAGGAAAAGAGGAAGTCAAATTGTCCCTGTTTGCAGATGACATGATTGTGTATTTAGAAAACCCCATCGTCTCAGCCCAAAATCTTCTTAAGCTGATAAGCAACTTCAGCAAAGTCTCAGGATACAAAATTAATGTGCAAAAATCACAAGCATTCTTATACACCAGTAACAGACAAGCAGAGAGCCAAATCAG
>NW_022307676.1:1088-15213 GCF_002776525.5 Piliocolobus tephrosceles | reverse complement strand
CCACCTCAGCCTCCCAAAGTGCTGGGATTGCAGGCATAAGCCACTGCGCCAGGCCTCTTTTTTTTTTTTTTTTTTTTTGAGACAGAGTTTCACTTTTGTTACCCAGACTGGAGTGCAATGGCAAGGTCTCAGCTCTCTGCAACCTCAACCTCCCAGGTTCAACCGATTCTCTGACCTCAGCTTCCCAAGTAGCTGAGATTACAGGCATGTGCCACTATGCCCAGTTAGCTTTTTGTATTTTATTTATTTTTTTTTTTGAGACAGAGTCTCACTCTGTTGCCCAGGCTGGAGTGCAATGTTATGATCTCAGCTCCTGCAACCTCCACCTCCTGGGTTCAACCGATTCTCCTGTCTCAGCCTCCCAAGTAGCTGGGATTACAGGCGTGTGCCACCAGGCCCAGCTAATTTTTGTATTTTTAGTAGAGACAGGGTTTCACCATCTTGGCCAGGCTGGTCTTGAACTACTGACCTCAGATGATCTGCCCGCCTCAGCCTCCCAAAGTGCTGGGATTACAGGTTTGAGCCACCACAGCCGGCCAATTTTTTTTTTTTTTTTGAGACGGAGTCTCACTCTGTGGCCCAGACTGCAGTGTAGTGGCCGGATCTCAGCTCACTACAAGCTCCACCTCCCGGGTTTACGACATTCTCCTGCCTCAGCCTCCCTGTAGGACTACAGGCGCCCGCCACCTCGCCCGGCTAGTTTGGTTTTTTTTGGAATTTTTTAGTAGAGACGGGGTTTCACTGTGTTAGCCAGGATGGTCTCGATCTCCTGACCTCGTGATCTGCCCATCTTGGCCTCCCAAAGTGCTGGGATTACAGGCTTGAGCCACCGCGCCTGGCCTTTTTTTTTTTTTTTTTTTGAGGCAGGATTGCACTCTCGGTGCCCAGGCTGGAGTACAAGGGCATTATCACGGCTCACTGTAGCCTCAACTTCCTGGACTCAAGTGTTCCTCCCATCTCAGCCTCCAGAGTAGCTGGGATTATAGGCATGTACCACAAGGCCCAGCTAATTTTCTGTATTTTTTGTAGAGACTTTCCACCATGTAGAGGGTTTCCATCATGTTACCCAGGCTGGTTTTGAACTCCTGAGCTCAAGCCATCTGCCTGCTTCGGCCTCCCAAAGTGTTGGGAATACAGGCTAAACTAAAATTTAGGCTGGGCATGGTGGTTTAGGCCAGGATTGGTGGCTCACGCTGGTAATCCCAGCACTTTGGGAGGCTGAGGCGGGCAGATCACGAGGTCAGGAGTTCGAGTTTGGCCAACAGGGTGAAACCCCATCTCCACTAAAAATACAAAAATTAGCCGGGCATGGTGGCGGACATCTGTAATCCCAGCTACTCGGGAGGCTGAGACAGGAGAATCTCTTGAAACTGGGAGGTAGACATTGCAGTGAGCCGAGATCGTGCCGCTGCACTCCAGCATGGGCAACAGAGCTAGACTTCATCTCAAAATAAAAATGAAATAAAATAAAATTTAAATTAAATTTCAAATCAGCTAAATTTGAATTTCAGATAAGCCATAAAAATTTTTTGGTATAAGTATATCCCAAATGTCACATGTGTATTAGTCCATTTTCATGCTGCTGATAAAGAAATACCCAAGACTGGGAAGAAAAAGAGGTTTTTTTTTTTTTTGAGACAGAGTCTCGCTCTGTCGCCCGGGCTGGAGTGCAGTGGCCGGATCTCAGCTCACTGCTAGCTCCGCCTCCCGGGTTTACGCCATTCTCCTGCCTCAGCCTCCCGAGTAGCTGGGAGTACAGGCGCCCGCCACCTCGCCTGGCTAGTTTTTTATATTTTTTAGTAGAGACGGGGTTTCACAGTGTTAGCCAGGATGGTCTCGATCTCCTGACCTCGTGATCCGCCCATCTCGGCCTCCCAAAGTGCTGGGATTACAGGCTTGAGCCACCGCGCCCGGCCAGAAAAAGAGGTTTAATTGGACTTACAGCTCCACGTGACTGGGGAGGCCTCAGAATCACGGCAGGAGGCGAAAGGCACTTCTTACATAGTGGCGGCAAGAGAAAATGAGGAAGAGGCAAAAGCAAAACCCCTGATAAAACCATCAGGTCTCACGAGACTTATTCACTACCACAAGAACAGTATGGGGGAAACTGCTCCCATGATTCAAATTATCTCCCACCAGATCCCTCCCACAACACATGGGAATTATGGGAGATACAATTCAGGATGAGATTTCAGTGAGGACACAGAGCCAAACCATATAATTCTGCCACCAGGCCCCTCCAGATCTCATGTCCTCACATTTCAAAACCAATCATGCCTTTCCAACAATCCCCCAAAGTCATAAATCATTTCAACATTAACCCAAAAGTCCACAGTCCAAAGCCTCATCTGAGACAAGACAAGTCCCTTCCACCCATTAGCTTGTAAAATCGAAAGCAAGCTAGTTACTTCCTAGATACAATGGGGGTACAGGTGTTAGGTAAATATAGCCATTCCAAATGGGAGAAATCGGCCAAAACAAAGGGGCTACGGGCCCCATGCAAGTCTGAAATCCAGTGGGGCAATCAAATTTTAAAGCTCCAAAATGATCTGCTTTGACTCCAGGTCTCATATCCAGGTCATGCTGATGCAAGAGGTGGGTTCCCATGGTTTGGAGCAGCTCTGCCCCTGTGGCTTTACAGAGTACAGCCTCCCTCCCAGCTGCTTTCAAGAGCTGGCAATGAGTGTATGTGACTTTTCCAGGTGCACAGTGCAAGCTGTCAGTGGATCTATCATTCTGGGGTCTTGAGGACCGTAGCTCTCTTCTCACAGCTCCACTAGGTGGTGCCCCAGTAAGGACTCTGTGTGGGGACTCCAACCCCACATTCCCCTTCCACACTGCCTTAGCAGAGGTTCTCCATAAGAGCCCTGCTCCTACAGCAAGCTTCTGTGTGGGCATCCAGGTGTTTCCATACATCTTCTGAAATCTAGACAGAGGTTCCCAAACCCCAATTCTTGACTTCTGTGTCCCTCACAGGCTCAATACCATGTGGAAGCTGCCAAGGCTTGGGTTTTGCACCCTCTGAAGCCATGGCCCTAGCTCTACATTGGTCCCTTTCAGCCATGGCTGGAGCGGCTGGGATGCAGGGCACCAAGTCCCTAGGCTGCACACAGCACAGGGACCCGGGGCCCAGTCCACAAAACCATTTTTTCCTCCTAGACCTGGGTCTGCAAGGGGAGAAGTTGCCACAAAGTTCTCTGACATGCCCTGGATACATTTTCCTCATTGTCTTGGGGATTAACATTAAGCTCCTTGTTCTCCTCAGAAAATGGGACTTTCTTTTCTATTGCATTGTCAGGCTGCACATTTTCCAAACTTTTATGCTTTGCTTCCCTTTTAAAACTGAATGCCTTTAACAGCACCCAAGTCACCTCTTGAATGCTTTGCTGTTTAGAAATTTCTTCTGCCAGCTGGGAGTGTTGGCTGACGCCTTTAATCCCAGCACTTTGGGAGGTCAAGGAGGAGCGGACCACCTGAGGTCAGGAGTTGGAGACCAGCCTGGCTACCATGGTGAAAACCTGTTTCTACTAAAAATACAAAAAATTAGCCAGGTGTGGTGGTGCGTGCCTGTAGTCCCAGCTACTCAGGAGGCTGAGGCAGGAGAATTGCTTGAACCTGGGAGGCAGAGGCTGCAGTGAGCTGAGATGGCACCACTGCACTCTAGCCTGGGCAACAGAGTGAGGCTCCATCTCAAAACAACAACAACAACAACAAAAGAAATTTCTTCTGCCAGATATCCTAAATCATCTCTCTCAAGTTCAAAGTTCCTCAGATCTCTAGGGCAGGTGCAAAATGCCACCAGTCTCTTTGCTAAAACATAACAAGAGTCACCTTTGCTCCACTTCCCAACAAGTTCCTCATCTCCATCTGAGACCACCTCAGATGGGATATCATTGTCCATATCATTATCAGTATTTTTGTCAAAGCCATTCAACAAGTCTCTAGGAAGTTCCAAACTTTCCCCCATTTTCCTATCTTTTTCTGAACCCTCCAAACTGTTCCAACATTTGCCTGTTACCCAATTTCAAAGTTGCATCCACATTTTCGGGTATCTTTTCAGTAGCACCCCACTCTACTGGTACCAATTTACTATATTAGCCTGTTTTCACAGTACTGACAAAGACATACCCAAGACTGGGAAGAAAAATATTTAAATGTACTTACAGTTCCACATGGCTGGGGAGGCCTCAGAATCATAGCAGGAGGTGAGAGGCACTTCTTACATGGTGGCAGCAAGATAAAATGAGGAAGATGCAGAAGCAGAAACACCTGATAAAACCATCAGATCTTGTCAGACTTATTCACTACCACGAGAACAGTATGGGGGAGACCGCCTCTATGATTCAAATGATCTCCCACCAGGTCCCTCCCACAACATGTGGGAAATTAATGGGCGTACAATTCAAGATGAGATTTGGGTGGTGAGCACACAGAGCCAAACCATGTCAATACGGGATGTACTTATATTAAAGTGTATTTATTGCTATCTACCTGAAATTTAAATTTACTGAGTGTCTTGTATTTCACCTGGCAATCTTAAACCAGTAACTTCATCACTTGAACTCTCTAGAGGTTTCCTGGGGGACAGAGGATAAGCCAAACTCCCATATGCTCCGGGCATTTTTCCCTCACCGGTACTTCTCTGCCTATCTCCTGCTACCCTTCAATGATCAGAAATCACCTCTTCCTGGAAGCTTTCCAAAATATTCATAGGTGGGGTTAAGGGCTGCTCTGAGTAATTAGAAGCTATCATAATTCCTTTATTGAAGTCCTAGGTGGTCTGCACTGCTGGTACCCCATCCATAAGAGCTCCGCGAGGCCGGGTGCAATGGCGCACGCCTGTAATCCCAGCACTTTGAGAGGCCGAGGTGGGCGGATCACCTGAGGTTGGGAGTTTGAGGCCAGCCTGACCAACATGGAGAAACCCCATCTCCACTAAAAATACAAAATTACTCGGGCTTGGTGGTGCATGACTGTAAGCCCAGCTACTTAGGAGGCTGAGGCAGAAGAATCGCTTGAACCTGGGAGGCGGAGGTTGCAGTGAGCCAAGATTGTGCCACTGCATTCCAGCAACAAGAGCAAAACTCCGTCTCAAAAAAGAAAGAAAGAAAAAAAAAAAGCTCCACAAGACCAGAATCTTGTCCTTTTATTCACAGTGGTTTCCCAGTCCCTAGGACCTCACGTGGCATTGAGAATAACTTGCTGTGGAATCCGGGATAATCTTATTGCCTTCTCTGGGCCTCGGTCTTCCCATCCATAGGAAGAGGGGTCATCAGAGCTGGTCTGGGAGGCCCCCTCCAGCTGATGCCTGCCATTTCAACCTGCACTTTCACCCTGGAGACCCTGGGCAGGGTGCCCTGGCAATGAATCCCACTTGCAAGACCGGAGGATAAGCCCCAGCTCTGCCTCTATGCAGCTGCAGGGCAAGTTCTCCACCCTCTCTCAGCCTGACTCTTCTCCGCTGCCAGGTCCTGTAAAGATGGGGACCGACTGCCTGCCTGGTGAGATTGTCAGGAGGCTGAAACAAGAGAGGAAAAGCATTCAGCATAGCCCAGGCACACAAGAGGCCCTCAAAGAACAGGAGATTTCCAACCCCCCCACCCTGCTCTTCCCACTCTAGTGGAAGGCTTGAATGCTCAGGAGGGGCTCGGGCAGTGGGGGCCGTGAGAGTTCCAGTGGGAGGAGGGAGAGAAGGAGAAGCTGGGCTGGGAGCATTCAGGCAAGACTTTAAATCTGGTCTTCAATTTATTTATTTATTTATTTTTAAAGGGCCTGAGCGTCTTCAGCAGGAGGCCCAGGAATCAATCCAGCACGACAGAGAGGCAACCTAAGGAGAAGGTTCGCCCCTAATTTGAAGGTTTTAATTTTTAAGACTAAGTGGGGGGCTAGGAGCAGGTAGGTGTAAGTAGAACAGACTCTTGAATGGGGGTCCAAGGAAACCCTGAGGTGAGGGGCTTGGTCCAGCTTTGGATCTACCAGTCCCCCTGGGCCACCCTAAATAAGCACTGACTTGAGGAAAGGGGGTGCTCGCTGGCTTCAAGGCAGGCTCTCACACCACCTCTGGCTCACCTTCCTTTCAGCCAGTGGGTGGCCTGCCCATGTGGCGGGGAGACCCTGGCAGGCCTGGGGTGGGCCCTCCCCTGTTACTGCTCTGCCAGAGCTCGGACAAGGCCTTCCCAGGCCCTGATTTGGTCTCCCCACCTGACTATGCCGCGAGGAGAGGCTATCATGCCCCTCCAGGACAGACAGTCTGGGCTTCTGGAGGCTGAGATAGGAGTGAGTAACTCAAGTGGCGTGAGCCCCCAGGAAATGAACGTTGCCTCTAAACAGGAACTTGAGACAAAGCTCTCCTCCAGCCCCTGCTGACCTAGCTTCCTGTCAGCCCATTAATCAGGCCCAGCCTAACCTCAAGGCCAAAGTGCCACAAAGAGGAGGGAGGGAGAGAAAAGGAGGAAGGGAAGGAGGGAACCAGCCTCCATTGAGCACCTGGTCAGTGCCACTCACCTTTGCCTCCACCATCTCATGGAGTCTCCCAGCCACCTTCTGGGACAGAACCCACTTTTCTTTTTTTTTTTTCGAGATGGGGTCTTGCTCTGTCGCCCGGGCTGGAGTGCAGTGGCCGGATCTCAGCTCACTGCAAGCTCCGCCTCCCGGGTTTACGCCATTCTCCTGCCTCAGCCTCCCGTGTAGCTGGGACTATGGGACTACAGATGCCCGCCACCTCACTCAGCTAGTTTTTTGTACTTTTTAGTAGAGACGGGGTTTCACTGTGTTAGCCAGGATGGTCTCGATCTCCTGACCTCGTGATCTGCCCATCTCACCTCCCAAAGTGCTGGGATTACAGGCTTGAGCCACCACGCCCAGCCAGAACCCACTTTTCAAAGGAGGACTCTTAGTTCCCTAGACGTTCTGAAGGAAGTCACACCATGGATAGGGAGTCAGCCTTTGTGCTTTCCCCCCTCATTCTAGGGCTCCATGGTGAATCCGGGAGTTTAAACTGACCGGGGAGCAAGAAGAGCTTTGGCATCCTGGAGAAGGTCGTGCAGCCTTCTCCAGGATGCAAGGCAGGAGGGCTGGGCTGGCCAGACCCTGACAAATACAGGCGGCCTGAGGCAAGTCCCTTCACTTTTCTGAGGATCCCTCCGTCCTGTTAAAAGCTGGCATGGAGTGACCTTTGCCCTTGAGAGTAAGGTGATAAGTGCCTGGGCTTTGGAGGAAGACTTGATTGCCAGTTCTGGGTCTGCTGTTCCCTAGGTGAATGGCCAGAGACAAGTCATTCCCCTGTCTGAACCTCACTTCCTGTGACAAACATGGGGGTGATGAAACCATCCTCATGGGGTTTTTCTGAGGACTGGGAGAAGACGTAGGCGGAGGGCCCCACAGACAGTGGGTGAGGGGTGGAGAGAAACCTAATGAGAAGGTATAGTGAGTGTTAGCTGTGGGACCGAGGTCTGCAAAGTCCCCACCACCTTGCTGAAGGACGAAGCAAGTGATGCCCCCTCCATCACCCCCACTGCACCCCAGGAGCCCAAAGCACTCTCAGGCCTGAAAGGGCAGACTCCACACTGCTACCTCTGTCTGACCTCTTCACCTCCTTGGACCCACACCCAATCCTACCCCATCCTGGCCCAGGCAGACCCATCCTGTTCATCCCTCCCCATCCTGGTGCAGGCCTCCCACCTCCACCCCACCCCCATTCTCCCACCCCCAGAACAAAAGGGACAGTTGAAATTCTTTGTCCTGTGCAGACTCATTCTGTAAGTGCAGGACCCACCATACCCTGCAGCTGGGACCTGCCACCTTCCCTCGGAGTCCCAGCCAGTCCCAGCCGAGCTCTCTGGGGAGGCTTTGCTCAGGAGAGGGAGGGAGGGGCCTTAAAGGAGCAGAGCCTTCTTTCGGAAAACACTCCCTACCCCCAAGATCAGAATTAGCTGGAAGGAAACCAGATAAAGCATGAGGACCAGAGAGGGGTCTGAGGAGACTGCAGTCATGTAACCTGTTGAGATTGGGATGGGAGCTAAAATGGGGCTAAAACTCACTCTCCTGGCTCCCAGCCAAGAGCTCTTTTCATTAACTGATTTTTCAGTGTGTTTTAAAGGAACTGGTCCCAACCCTGTCCTGATTTGCTGTGTGATGTTGGGTGAGCTCCTTTCCCTCTCTGGGCATTGGTCTCCCTTGGGTAAAATGGAGGATCTCCCACATGAGAGATTTCCTGAGCTAGACTCTGGCCAGGTGCTGGATATCAAAGATAAGCCACGCTCCCGAATCTAGTTCTAGGATTCCATCAGGAAAGAGCACAATGTGACTCTTGGGGCAAACGTAACATGGTTCCATTAAAGTAGAGCCCCCCAGATGGTGGAAGTGGGCTAGACTCCCAACCCTCACGTTGGTACAGTCCTGTATAACCTACAAAGTTCGTGTACCCTGTTTATGTATCAACAAACTTGTTGACAAACAAGACCAAATATTGTCCTCTTTCCACAGAAAATAAGGCTCCACCAGGGCCTGACACCCTGGGCTCACTGAGGACAGGTCCCTACCCATCCTGGAACAGAGTGTCTGGAAAGAGATGTCTGACCTGAATGGGGAAAATGTGTCCTTTTCAGCCTGCGTGACAGAGGTTCTGGCTGAGGGACCCCCCATGGGCAAGGGACAGCAGTGAGACTCCAGCTGCAGTTCACCTTGGCTGGAGCCTAGGGTGTGCCTGAGGCCGGAGCAGAAGAGGAGGCTGGAGGGTCTTGCTGCCGGCCTTAGAAGTTTGTCCTGGGCCTGTTGAGGAGCCTTAGCCAGGTAGGGGTGGGATGTTATGCCAGGAGTGTTTGTAGTAAAGGGGGTGAACGCTGGGGCCCTGGGCAGAGGTCATGGAAGCTGGGACAGCTGTCCATACAGGTACCTTCTGACAAAGGGGCTTTGGAGCCTCCACGCGCTTGGGGGGCAGGGGAGGGGGAGGAGTCCGTGGTGGAGCCGAGCAATTCCTCCTGGGAAAGAGGGGAAGTGAGCAGGGAGATGAAGCAGGGAGAGGAAATGAAAGATTAAGTGCATAAAGGCCATAAAGCTCGGGAGCGGCCAGGCCGGATGGATTCCAGGTTTATGGACACACTTACGCCCAAGGATGCTCCACCAGGGCCTGACGCTCAATAGGCGCAGCCGCCCAGGAAGGCAGAGGGGACGCTGGGCTGGAAGGGACCCCTGTGCCCTGTGGTCCTCTCTTGCCACCCCCCTCACCTACCCCCAACTTTTCCCAGCTGGCTGACAGCCCAGCTGGAAGCAATTGTGGGAGCCCCCAGCCTGGAGAGCTGCGTCCCACAAAGGGCCCTGGTAAATAGCAGCCCGCACCCCAGACAGGCAGCAGCACCACCTCCCCCAGCCTCCCTCGCAGCCCCCTGCCCGGAAATTCAAAACAACTGCTCAACACAGTCTTAAATCCTCCAGGAAGGAGCTTGGGTTGGCAGATCCGGGTCTTGCTTGGGACTCCCTCTGCCCCCAGCCCCTACTCTGAACTCCCCTGAAATATCCGCCCCTTCCCCGAAGCCTTGCCATGGGCTCTGCAGCCCCTGGGCTTCCCATACTGGCATTCACTGCAGGGCACTGCACCCCTAGCTTGGCTGAATTGCCAAGTAGAGTGTGAGCACCATGAGCTCGGAGTGGTAACAGTCTTGTCCCCTGCTGTGTCCCTGGCCCTGGGTCTGCTGTGGAGCAGATGCACTGTGTGTATATGAAGAATGAACAAGTGAACCTGCTGTGTGACCCCGAACCATCACTCTGCTCTTTGGGCCTCAGTTTCATCATCTATCAAATGGTCACGATAACTTTTATCCAGTCTATTTCCCAGAGTTGTGAGAGTTAACTAAGAATGTTTATGCCAGTGTCTTAGTAACATAGCTGCAAAGCTGATGGTTCACAAGGATTCCTGCAAACCTTTCTGGCCTCAGTGTGCTCCTCTGTAAAATGAGGGCCTGAGTTCAGCAGTAGCCAGGACCCAGTCTCAGCTTTGCTCTTCTGAGTCTATAGCCAGACCTAAGAACGCCCAGACTTCCCTTAGCTCCTTAAATACCAGCTGGGTGGTAGGGGGCAGGTAGAGGATGTGGTGTCACAGAAGACCCCTGCCCAGCATTCAGAAGGCCCTATTTCAGTTCCAGCATGGCATCTGACCCACGTTGTGATCTTCTCTGGGCCTTAGTTTCCTTCTCTGTAAAAGGGGAAGAGGTGGACCCCGGAGGCCTACAGTAACCTTTAGCATTCAAGTTCATAACAGGACACTGCCTGGAGGGCAGCAGGGAGCCCTAATGGGCTCTGAGCAGGAGGGTGTGTGATCAGAGTGTTTTCAGAGCACTCGCTCTGGTAGTGGTGTGATTCACGGGGAGGGGTGGGAAGTCTGGAGACACAGAAGGGGCTGCTGCCTTTGCCCAGGTGGCAAAGATGGTGGCCTCCACACCTTTGCTTATGCTCTGCCCCATGCCTGGGTTGCTCTGCCTCTGCCTCTTCCCAGTATCTCCTGCCTTTATATTTTTATATCATTAGTCATATATACGTACATATATACATATACACACGTGTGTGTGTGTGTGTGTGTGTGTGTGTATTTTTTTTGGCGGGAGGGAAGGACAGGTTTGCCCAGGCTGGTCTCGAACTCCTGGCCTCAAGGGATCCTCCTGGCTAGCTAGGTTTCAGGACCACTTCCTGCATCGTCTTCTCAGATTGTCTCTGATGCTGTTCATCTCCTCTGCCATCCAGTTTCCCAGCTCTGTACTTTTATCATGGGACCAATTTGAATTACTAGTATGTTTGAGTGTGTGTGTGTGTGTGTGTGTGTGTGTGTGTGTGTGTCTATTTCCTGGGCTGTGAGCTCCTGAGATCAGAGTGGTGCCCCACCCATCCCCATGTCATCTCCAACACCCATCACCTGACCTGGCCCAGAGGAGGTGCTTGGTACCTGTGTACTCTGAATCCAACTGCAGCATAGGAGATGGAACTCCAGCTCCAGCTGAACTACTAATAGCTGTGTGACCTGTCTCTTTTGGCCACATAGGACGACCCCTATTCTCAGGTCAGGATTCTGCAGGAGGGACCATCCTTGGGCTTCTTCCTTGGCACCTCCCCTCAGCGATCTCTTTCCTGTACCCCGTGATCACGATGAGCTGTTTCAAATACAATTCCAGCCGGAGCCCAAGCTCACTGAGAACCTCATCCCTGGGTTCGCACAGTGGTCTGCACAGCGGGCTGCTGACCAGCCTGTATAAGAAGGGCCTTGTCCACTCCACTCCCTCCCTCCCTCCCTCCTTCCCCACCCAAGGGAGTACAGTAGGACCTCCATAAACAGTGACATGAATTTGAAAAATACATGACTTTGCAAGAGGCCAGAAGCATTCACTGCCCAGGCCCAACTGCAGCCCTGCCCCTGTCTCCTGCATCCTCCTGCTCAGCCATCCTCCTGGGGCAAATGTGGACTCCCTTGAGAGGTGTGGGGAAGGGGTGCTGTCAGCCCCTGAAGCAGATGGATCTTTAGTGGCACTAGTGTGCCCCAGGCAAGCCCTGCACAAATCTCAGCCAGAAGCCCTCTCTACTCCCCCACCCCCCTGGGCTGGGACAGACCTCAGCCAGCAGCCTCCCAGCTTTGATCAATACAGGGCAAGCAGCCAAGACGGCTGCAGGCTCCATCCTCCCAGGAGGCCCCAGCTCAGCCAGGGTCACATGGGGGAGGGGGCCAACGCCTGGCTCAGGGGCTCAGCAGGGTGGGGCGGGGCAGGGGAGAGCAGGAAAGGCAGGCATCATTCACACAGTCATCCATTCGTTCACCCACTCACTCCTCCAAACACATTTGTTCAGTTCACAAATATTTAGTGAGCACCAACTCTACACTGGTACTATCATTGGCACTGGGGACACAGCAGAGGACAGGACAGCAGCCACTTGGGAAGGGAAGTTCCATAGCAGCTCGCATAGAACTTGTGCTCCAGGGGGAGAGAGAGAGACAAAAGATGCTCGAACAGATACAAATAAGAGGTAGTTTCAAAAGGCTGTAAAGATAAAAGAGGGTAGGATGGTAGAGTGATAGGACAACATTGGGCAGTGGGCAGAGACGATGACAACGGAGCTGAGATGAGGAGATGGCTCGGGTCAGGAGATGTGCATGCAGGAAGCTTATTGGGGAGCACTTCTGGCTGGACCCTGTGAGGTAGTAGGGAAGCAGGGTGGGGTAGAGGGAGAAGCTGAGCAGCACTGCAGTCACAGGAAATGCTTTGGCTGACTCCCATGGAGCTCCAGAGCAAGGATAGATTTCCTTGTCTGCCTTCCTTCCTTCCTTCCTTCCCTCCTTCCTTCCTTCCCCCCTGCTCGCCTTTTCCTTCCTTTCTTCCCTCCCTCTCTCCCTGCCTCCCTCCCTTCCTCCTTCCTTCCTTCTTCTTTCCTTCCCTCCCTCCCTCCTTCCTGCCTGCTCGCCTTCCTTCCTTCTCTCCTTCCCTCCTTCCTTCCTTCCCTCCTTCCCTTCTTCCTTCCTTCCTTCTTTCCTTCCCTCCTTCCCTCCTTCCCACCTGCTCGCCTTCCTTCCTTCTCTCCTTTCTTCCCTTCCTCCCTCCCTCCTTTCTTCCTTCCCCTCCTCCTTCCCCACTCTCTCCCTGCCTCCCCCCTCCCTCCTTCCTTCCTGCCTTCCTTCCTTTCTTCACTCCCTCTCTCCCTGCCTCCCTCCCTTCCTCCTTCCTTCCTTCTTCTTTCCTTCCCTCCCTCCCTCCTTCCTGCCTGCCCGCCTTCCTTCCTTCTCTCCTTCCCTTCTTCCTTCCTTCCTTCCCTCCCTCCTTCTTGCCTGCTCGCCTTCCTTCCTTCTTTCCTTCCCTCCTTCCCTCCTTCCCACCTGCTCGCCTTCCTTCCTTCTCTCCTTCCTTCCCTCCCTCCCTCCCTCCTTTCTTCCTTCCTTCCTTCCTTCCTCCCTTCCCCCCTCCTTCCTTCCCTTCCTTCCTTCCCTCCCTCCTTCCTCACTTCCTCCTTCCCTCTTTCCTCCCTCCCTCCTTCTTTCCCTCTTTCCTTCCTTCCTTCCTTAATTCCTCCTTTCTACCCTCTCTGCCTCCCACCCTTCCTCCCTCTCCTCTGCCCTCCCTCCCTCCCTTCCTCCCTCCTTTTCTTCCTTCCTTCCCTCCCCCAGGCTGCAGTGCAGTGGCAAGTTCAAGCGAGCCTCCCACCTCAGCTTCCCAAGTAGCTAGGACCACAGGCCTGTGCCGCCACACCCAGCTTATTTTTGTATTGTTGTAGAAATGGTCTCCCCATATTGCCCAGCCTGGTCTGGAACTCCTGTGCTCAAGTGATCCGTCTGCCTTGGCCTCTTAAAGTGTTGGGATTACAGGCGTGAGCCACTGCGCCCAGCCTTGCTCTGTCGCCCAGGCTGGAGTGCAGTGGTACAATCACAGCTCATCATAGACTTAACCTTCCTGGCTCAAGTGATTCTCTGACATCAGCCTCCCAAGCAGCTGAGACTACAGGCGCACATCACCACACCTAATTTTTTTTTTTGAGATGAGGTCTCACTGTGCTGCCCAGGCTGGTCTTGAACTCATGAGTTCAAGTGATCCTTCCGCCTCAGCCTCCCAAAGTGCTAGGATTATTTTTTTTTTCAGATTGATTGATTGATTGATTTGGAAACAGGTCCTTGCTCTGTTGCCCAGGCTGAAGTGCACTTACGCCATCACAGCTTCCTGTATGTAGCCTCAAACTCCTGGACTCCGGTGATGCTCCTGCCTCAGCCTCCTGAGTAGCTGGGACTACAGGCGTGTACCACCACACCTGGCTAATTTTTAAACTTTTTTTCAGAAATGGGGGTCTCACAGGCCGGGCGCGGTGGCTCAAGCCTGTAATCCCAGCACTTTGGGAGGCCAAGACGGGCGGATCACGAGGTCAGGAGATCGAGACCATCCTGGCTAACACGGTGAAACCCCGCCTCTACTAAAAAAATACAAAAAAAAAAAAACTAGCCGGGCGAGGTGGCGGGCGCCTGTAGTCCCAGCTACTCAGGAGGCTGAGGCAGGAGAATGGCGTGAACCCAAAAGGCGGAGCTTGCAGTGAGCTGAGATCCGGCCACTGCACTCCAGTTTGGGCAACAGAGCGAGACTCCGTCTCAAAAAAAAAAAAAAAAAAAAAA
>NW_022307676.1:0-988 GCF_002776525.5 Piliocolobus tephrosceles | reverse complement strand
CCATTGGATGTGGCCACCCAGGAAGGGGCAGGACTTGGGGCAAGCTGGCTGTCTTTGGTGGAGAGTCATTTCCACAGAGTGCCAACTAAGAGCAGTCACTACCAACACTCTCAGCCCCTAGGGAAATGAGTACTTCAGCCCTGAGGGGAGATCTGAGGGGCACACTACAGCATCTGCAAAGATCTGGAGGAAGAGTGTTCCAAAGAGAGAACAGCAAGCAATGCCCTGCAGCAGAAATGAGCTCTGCCTGCTTGAGGCACAGAAAGGCCAGTGTGGCTGGAGAGTGAAGTGTGCTGAGTGAGGGAGGAGCTGCAGGACAGCAACCAGAGAGGTAAGCAAAGGCCAGCAGAAAGGCTTTGTGAACCCTAGGACTTTATGCTAAGTGTAACAGGCTTTAGGAAGAGAGTGATAATCACATCATAAATGAGTTGTCCTGGCTTCTGGGTGGAGAATGGAGAGGGCTGGGAAAAGAAGAGCTGTTGGGAGCCTATGGGTAGTGGCTTAACTAGGGCATTGACAACCACAACTTAGAGGCTGAGCGTGAGATGAGGGAGGCTCAGGATACTATAGGGGCCAAGGGAGACGGTTCCTGATACATCTTGGGCTACCACGGGGTGCTTTAGAGATGCTTCCGTTATCCCAGGGGGATGGCATACCAGATGAATTTAATTTTTCCCAATCTTAAGATTCTGGAGGCCGGGTGTGGTGGCTCATGCCTGTAATCCCAGCACTTTGGGAGGCCGAGGCAGGCGGATCACAAGGTCAGGAGATCGAGATCATCCTGGCTAACACGGTGAAACCCCGTCTCTACTAAAAATAGAAAAATTAGCCGGGCGTGGTGGCAGGCATCTGTAGTCCCAGCTACTCGAGAGGCTGAGGCAGGAGAATGGCGTGAACTGGGAGGCGGAGCTTGCAGTGAGCTGAGATCCGGCCACTGCACTCCAGCCTGGGCGACAGAGCCAGACTCCGTCTCAAAAAGAAAAAAAAA
>NW_022307675.1:0-5147 GCF_002776525.5 Piliocolobus tephrosceles | reverse complement strand
TATATTATATATGTAAACGTATATATATGTATATGTAAGGGCCAGGCATGGTGTCTCATGCCTGTAATCCCAGCACTTTGGGAGGCCGAGGCTGGTGAATCATCTAAGGTCAGGAGTTCAAGACCAGCCTGGCCAACATGGTGAAACGTGGTCTCTACCAAAAATACAAAATTAGCCAGGCATAGTGGCATGTGCCTGTAATCCCAGTTACTCGGGAGGCTGAGACAGGAGAATCCTTTAGAATCCGGGAAGTGGAGGTTACGCCACTATACTCCAGCCTGGGCGACAGAAAGAGACTCTGTGCCCTCCCCCACCCCCTCAAAAATAGATATAAATTAGCCAGGCATGCTGGTGTTCACCTGTAGTCCTAGCTAATCCAGAGGCTGAGGCAGGAGCATAGTTTGACTCTAGGAGTTTGTATAGCAAACACCGCTGCATTCCAGCCTGGGTGACAGAATGAGACCATGTTGTTGTTGTTATTGTTGTTTGTTTTTGTTTTTTGAGAAGGAGTCTCGCGCTGTTGCCCAGGCTGTAGTATAATATATTATATATAAATGTATAAAAATATATGTATTGTATATGTATAACACATATACATAATATATGTATAATATATGTATTATATAAAAATATATATGTGTATATATATTTTTTACACACTTATATTTATGTTTGTATATGTATATACACACACACACACGCACAGAGGGACAGGAACCAGGAACATCACACAATTTCACATCCTAGGGTCCTCCAGAGCCTAGTCACTCCTGTGTCACTCAGTGCAGAAGTATTCCCCCTTAAACATAGGAAGGCGCCCTCTCAGATTATAGATGGAGGGCTGGGAGGGGGTGTCTACCACCCTAATTTGTTAATCTCCAGAGAATTGCTTGAACCTGGGAGACAGAGTTTGCAGTGAGCTGAGACTGCACCACTGCACTCCAGCTTGCGTAACAGAACGAGACTGTGTCTCAAGGAAAAACAAAACAGATTGGCTGAAGAGACCAGCTCGGTGTTGCCCGGAGGGTCCACAAGGGGGTAGTCAAACATTTGCTTACGAGTTCCCCAAGGGAGAAAGATTGGTTTTTAACCTCATTCAGGAACAGAAGATAGAATCTCGGGTTTTGACGGGGGATAAATTAGAAATAAGATCCTTGCACAAAGCCAGGACACTTGAAGGGCTGCCATCACTTTGTAAGGAAGACCAATAAACTTCCCACTGGCCAGGGAGGCAACCGGGAAGCTCATCTCAACTGTTGCCTTGGCTGGGAATAAAACAAGGTTTCCTAATCTCCAGGCAGGCAAGGAGCCTAAAGCAGTCTATTCTGTGGGAAATTCAAGCTGATACATTATCATAAAAATTAATCCCAGGCTGTTTCTATACCATGGCCTGAGTTTTTGTCCTCCTATTCCAATTAATTGAAACATAATTATCAATGTGATACTATGGAGGGGCTTGATTAGATCATGAGGCTACATTCCTTATAAATGGAATTGGTGTCTGTATAAAAGAGGCCTCAGGGAGTTCCCTCATTCCTTCCATCATGTGAGAACGTGTGAGATTGTGCAATCTATGAACCAGAAAGCAGGTCTTCACCAGATGCAGAACCTGACAGTGCCTTGATCTTAGACTTCCCAGCCTCCAGAACTTTGGGAAATACATTTCTGTTGTTTACAAGCCACCCAGTCTATGGTATTTTGTTGCAGCAGCTCTAACAGACTAAAACAGCAGAAGCAACTACAAGAACACTTCAATGGAACACAGCCCTTCTCAACGTGCTCACAGCCAAATGAAGAAACAACTTCCCATAAGCAAGAATGAGTAGACAGCCATCAAGAGCATTACTTCCTTTAGGGGCTAACTTATGTTTCTGGGTAGAAGCTTTATAAGAAGTCTCAACAGGCTGGGTGCAGTGGCTCACACCTGTAATCCCAGAACTTTGAGAGGCGGAGGTGCGAGGATCACTCCAGCTCAGGAGTTCAAGACCAGCCTGGGCAACATGGCAAAACCCTGTCTCTACCCAAAATACAGAAAATTAGCCTGGCGTGGTGGTATGCACCTGTAGTCCCAGCTACTTAAGAGGCTGAGGTGGGAGGATTGCCTTTGAGCCTGGGAGGCAGAGGTTACAGTGGGCCAAGATCTCGCCACTGCACTCCAGCCTAGGTGACAGAGTGAGACCCCATTAAAAAAAAAAAAGTCTCAACAACTTAACTTGTTATTTCCTCAACAACTTAACGTTATTTTAATGTTATAATTAAACTCTTAGGGTTATTTTATAGCATATGAAAACTGCTTTTGAAATTCATCTTGGAGAAGACATGAGAGAAAATAACTAACAACAGATTTAATTTTTTTATTTTTTATTTTTTATTTTATTTATTTATTTATTTATTTTTTGAGACGGAGTCTCGCTCTGTCGCCCAGGCTGGAGTGCAGTGGCCGAATCTCAGCTCACTGCAAGCTCCGCCTCCCGGGTTTACGCCATTCTCCTGCCTCAGCCTCCCGAGTAGCTGAGACTACAGGCGCCCACCACCTCGCCCGGCTAGTTTTTTGTATTTTTTTTTAAGTAGAGACGGGGTTTCACCGTGTTAGCCAGAATGGTCTCGATCTCCTGACCTCGTGATCCGCCCGTCTCGGCCTCCCAAAGTTCTGGGATTACAGGCTTGAGCCACCGCACCCGGCCTTTTAATTTTTTTTTTAAGACAGAGTCTCACGCTGTTGCCCAGGCTGGAGTGCAGTGGGGCAATTTTGACTCACTGCAACCTCCGCCTCCTGGGTTCAAGCGATTTTCCTGCCTCGGCCTCTCGAGTAGCTGGGATTACAGGCACCTGACACTACGTCCGGCTAATTTTTGTATTTTTAGCAGAGACGGGGTTTCACCATGTTGGCCAGGCTGGTCTTGAACTCCTGACCTGAAGTGATCTGCCCACCTTGGCCTCCCAAAGTACTGGGATTACACGTGTGAGCCACTGAGACTGGCCTAATGACAGATTTAAAAAGAACCATGGGCTAGGCACAGTGGCTCACATCTGTAATCTCAGCACTTTGAGAGGCTGAGGCAAGTGGATTGCTTGAACCCAAGAGTTCACAACCAGCCTGGGCAACATGGCAAGACCACATCTCTACAAAAAAAAATAATAAATTAGCCAGGCATAGTGGCACATACCTGCGGTCCCAACTGCTTGGGAGGCTGATGTGGGAGGATCACTTGAGCCCAGGAGGTCAATGTTGCAATGAGCCATGATTATGCCACTGCACCCTGGCCTGCTGGCCTGGGCAACAGAGTAAGATCTTGTCAAAAAAAAAAAGAACAAGAAAATCAAAGAATACTACTACAGTGTTATATCAGTCAAGGGCTAATCAGGAGACAGAATCCACACAGTCATTTGAACAGCAAAAGTCCAACATAAGGAGTTATTAGGAGATTGAAATCACGCGGGATTGACTAGTGAGAGTTGAAGAGAACACTACAGAACGAAAACATAGGCCAGGCGCGGTGGCTTATACCTGTAATCCCAGCACTTTGGAAGGCCAAGGTGAGCAAATTGCTTGAGACTAGGAGTTCAAGACCACCCTAGGCAACATGGTGAAACCCTGTCTGTATACAAAGTTTTAAAAGTCAGCTGGGTATGGTGGCATGTGCCTGTAGTCCCAGCTAACGGGGAAGCCGAGGTGGGAGGATCACTTGAGTTCCTGAAGTCAAGGCTGTAGTGAGCTGTGATAACACCATGCATTCCAGCCTGGGCGACAAAGTAAGATCCTGTCTCAAAAAAAAAAAAAAAAAAAAAAAAAGAAAGAAATAGCAGATAGAAGGATAGAGGGAGAAGCCGCCGCCCTGAGGGCTAACATAGAGCACCCAAGAAAGAGACCCACTCCAAGACAGGGATCCAGACCACGCTGGAGAGAGCAAGGCCATGGCTGATGAGACATCTGAAGTGCCTTGGGCAACACTGTAAAACTGCCAGAGGCTATGCCAGGGGAAGCTGCTGGCTGTTGGGCGCTGCTGGTCACTGCATGGTCAGGAATTGGGAGCTGGAGAAGCTGACCTCAGCAGGATCTGGTCCCTGGAAAAACTTATATGTGGGCCAGATGCTATGGAAAGCTGTGGCCTGCAGGAGCCTGGTGTGGAAAACTCTGCCTACCCAAGAGCTGAGCGCCACAGAAAGTGGGTGCTGCGCTTGTCTCCTCCAGTGTCTCTTCAGCGCCCTCTATTGATGAGGCTGAGGACGGGATTTCTAGCAAGATGGACTTCTATAAGCAGTGGAGATGGAAGTCAACTGAACTGTGTAGTTTACCTGTCAGATCCTAAAGCCACCTTACTCAGTGGATATGAGCTCCCACTCAGGGAAGTTGCTCCTTGGTCTTACTACTCTAGGCTTCAAAGATGGTAGGAGGGGCCGGGCGCGGTGGCTCACACCGCCTGCCACCACACTCTACTAATTTTTATAGTTTTGTTAGAGATGGGGTTTCCCCATGTTGGTCAGACTGGTCTCAAACTCCTGACTTCAGGTGATCCATCCGCCTCGGCCTCCTAAAGTGCTGGGATTACAGGTGTGAGCCACTGCACCCGGCCGACACAAAGACTTTCATGTTATTTCTGGAATAAGAAAAACAGCTACAGAAAAAATATATCAACAGCATACTGTATACAACATGTTTTTAAAAATAGAGATTAATGAGTTGTGAAAATAATATGTAAGGCTGGTCACAATGGCTCATGCCTATAATCCTATCACTTTGGGAGGCCAAGGAGGGAGGATCATTTGAGCCCAGGAGTTTGAGACTAGCCTGGGCAACATGGTGAGATCCTGTCTCTGCAAAAAATTTAAAAATTACCAGGGCATGGTGGCAGCACCTGTAGTGTTAGCTACTCAGGAGGATGAGAAAGGAAGATTGCTTGAGCCCAGGAGTCTGGGGTTGCAGAGAGCTATGATCCTGCCACTGCATTCCGCCTGGGTGACAGAGTAAGACGCTGTCTCTAAATTTAAAAAAAGAAAAAAATTAAGAAAAGAAAATATTGGCCGGGCGCGGTGGCTCAAGCCTGTAATCCCAGCACTTTGGGAGGCCGAGACAGGCGGATCACGAGGTCAGGAGATTGAGACCATCCTGGCTAACACGGTGAAACCCCGTCTCTACTAAAAAAAAA
>NW_022307674.1:0-7594 GCF_002776525.5 Piliocolobus tephrosceles | reverse complement strand
TCCTGGCTAACACGGTGAAACCCTGTGTCTACTAAAAACTGCAAAAAACTAGCCGGGCGAGGTGGCAGGCGCCTGTAGTCCCAGCTACTCGGGAGGCTGAGGCAGGAGAATGGCGTGAGCCCGAGAGGCGGAGCTTGCAGTGAGCTGAGATCCAGCCACTGCACTCCAGCCTGGGCGACAGAGCAAGACTCCGTCTCAAAAAAAAAGAAAAGAAAAGAAAAAAAAAAAGAGAGTCTTGCTTTGTTCCCCAGGCTGGTCTCAAACTCCAGGGCTCAAACAATCCTCCTGCTTTGGCCTCCCAAAGTGTTGGGATAACAGGCGTGAACCATTGCACCCGGCCTGTGGCTTACATTTTCTAAGAGCAACGACAGGCCCCGATCTCAGGCCTTTACTGGCAAGGGCTGGAGGAACCCTCACAGATTTCAGAAGGGTGCACTGTTCTTCCCCTTCTGCAGAAGAAACTAAGAATCAGAGAGGAGCAGTCCCGGCTGGGCACAGTGGCTCACACCTGTAATCCCAGCACTTTGGGAGGCCCAGGTGGGCGGATCACAAGGTCAGGAGATCAAGACCACCCTGGCAAACACGGTGAAACCCCATTTCTACTAAAAATAGAAAAAATTAGCCAAGCATGGTGGCGGGTGCCTGTAGTCCCAGCTACTCGGGAGGCTGAGGCAGGAAAATGGCATGAACCCAGAAGGCAGAGCTTGCAGTGAGCTGAGATCGTGCCACGGCATTCCAGCCTGGGCGACAGAGCAAGACTCCGTCTCAAAAAAAAGAGAGGCACAGTCCCTTGACCAAGGTCACAAAGCAACAGAGCCACCATCAAGACAGAGGGAACCTTCACCTTCACTCCTCCCAGAGTGCTCAGCCTCCACCACAGGGCTGGGCTGCTACATACCATTCATTCTCCCTCCTCCTTGCTGAGTCAAAGCTGCCTTCCCGACCCAAGACCTAAAAGGTCAGGAAGGTGGAGGGGGGCCCACCCAGAGCAGAGGCCTGCTCCTGGGCTCCCTCTGGTGGGCAAGGGGCAGAGCAGGAAGCCAGGGAGGAGACAGCAGGGCTGAGTCAACACATCTTTATTAAACACCTGCAGTTACTGGGAGGAGGCCATGATGCTGGACACACCTGTAGGGAAGGAGAGATCAGAGTGAAGGTGAGAAGGGCAGGAGACAAATCTCCAGCCACCTGCTACAGCACCCACAATTCTTTAGGGGGAGATCACAAACTCCTTCCAGGCCCCGGTTACCATCACAAAAGCAGCTTGGTGCAGTATTATAAAAACATGGACTCTGGAGCAAGGAGGGCTAGGTTCGAATCCCTGCTCTGCCAATTAACAGCTGGGTCACTTGGACAAGTTACTGAACATCTCTGAGCATCACCTTCCTATCTTTAAGAAGCACCTGCCCTATAGGATTGTAGGACCAAACGAGGTGCTGAGAACAAAGTGCCAAGGAAGAGTTGTTTGTAATTACCTACACGATAACAGTTACTATGTACTAGTTACTATGTACTATTTGCAGGACACTCAAGTTTTTTTTTTGAGACAGAGTCTCATTCTGTTGCCCAGGGTGGAGTGCGGTGGAGCGATCTCGGCTCACTGCAACCTCCACCTTCCATTCAAGCGATTCTCCTGCCTCAGTCTCCCAAGTATTTTGAACCTATCCTGTTGGACCCAGGACACAGGGCAATGGAGCCAGGACTGAGACAGAGGGAATCTTCCCGTCTACTCCCCTGGCAGGACTGGGCTCCTACGTCCCTAAGATTCACACCTTCCTCCTCCTCTTCCTTGTTGACTCAGCACTGCCCTCTCCACCCATGACCTAAAAGGTCAGGAAGGTGGGGTGGGGTGACAGAAGCCAAAGGGGAGAAAAAAGGAGGCCCTTCCCTCACTACAGAATCTTTTGCTGGAGTTCTCACCGAGAACCCTGACACGGCAGTCACGTGGCATTTAGAGGTGAGATACCATGGGCCGCAACTGCACAGATGGCTGCCTGCTCAATGCTGTTTCCCAGTTAAGTACAAAATTAGCTGGTTTGTGTTAAGAAGCCATGTTGTACCAAACACATCTTTAAAACACCTGACTCACACTCAAGAGGGTGGGGGAGACCTGGGATGAAGCGAGCGACCCGCCTGTGCCCTTCTCCCTGGCTCCAGGATATCTGCTCACTGCCACGATGAGCGGCAGTCGGGGTAGCCACTGCACTCTTTTTATTATTTATTTTTTTTATTTTTATTTTTTTTTTTGAGACGAAGTCTTGCTCTGTTGCCCAGGCTGGGGTGCAGTGGCCGGATCTCAGCTCACTGCAAGCTCCGCCTCCCGGGTTCACGCCATTCTCTGGCCTCAGCCTCCCAAGTAGCTGGGACTACAGGCGCCCGCCACCTCGCCCGGCTAGATTTTTGTATTTTTAGTAGAGACGGGGTTTCACTGTGTTAGCCAGGATGGTCTCGATCTCCTGACCTCGTGATCCGCCTGCCTCGGCCTCCCAAAGTGCTGGGATTACAGGCTTGAGCCACCGCGCCCGGCCGTGCACTCTTTTTAGTTGAGCAAGCAGTTGAGCCTCTGCTAGTTACATGTGTGTAGACGATGGTCATAATGAATATTTAACGAATGGTGTGACTGGTTCTTTGCTAAGTGTTATACAAGCATTCACACTTATGATTCCATGAGGTAGGTATACTATTTATGTAATTTAGCAACTGGGGACCAAACAATGTAAATGTAAGGACCTACACAGTGTTTATCATAGTTACTGTTGCAGTCGTCCCCATTTTTTTTTTTTTTGAGATGGAGTCTCGCTCTGTTGCCCAGGCTAGAGTGCACTGGCCAGCTCTCGGCTCACTGCAAGCTCTGCCTCCCGGGTTTACGCCATTCTCCCGTCTCAGCCTCCTGAGTAGCTGGGACTACAGGCGCCCGCCACCTTGCTCGGCTAGTTTTTTTGTATTTTTTTAGTAGAGACAAGGTTTCACCGTGTTAGCCAGGATGGTCTCCTGACCTTGTGATCTGCCCGTCTCGGCCTCCCAAAGTGCTGGGATTACAGACTTGAGCCACCGCGCCCGGCCGTCCCCATTTCTTAGATGAGAAAACTGAGGCACAAAGATGTGAAATCACCCAAAGTAGAGAATCAAGATTCCTACTGTTCACCGGACTCCAAGTCTGCACATGAGGCCTGGGTACCCTAAGGATAAAAGAGGGCCAACCAGACTGGCCTCAGGGACGAGTAAGGGTGCAGAGACCCTCTGTGAGGCCCCGCTGGGCCCCAGGAAGTCTTGCTGAGTGCTATGGGGCAGGACACAGGGCCTAGAAGTTCCAGGGAAGATCACCCAGCTCCCTGCTATTGCTCCCTGGGCGGCAGCCCTGAGACACAAGGTGAACAGAATCTGGCAGGTGCAGACTTCCCAGCCCAGAACATGTGCAGACGTACCCAGGTCCTCTGGGCCCCTGCCTCGGCCTCCCTTGAGAGGCACCCCCTTAGCGCCAAGGCCCGAGGCCGTGGGCCATCACTCACTGTCAAAGTCAATCTTCTCCACAATGTTTTTGGGTTTAATGCTCTCTTCTTGGCTACAGATGAAGATCTGCCCCGACTCGTCAGCACTCCAGCCGTATTTGCTCATCCACACCTTTAGCTGGCTGTCTGCAGGTGACAGGGGCAGTGAGAGGCTTTGGTCACCCTGATACCACAGTTCCAGGGGACTGGGAGGCAACAGAGTCATGGCTCAGGAAGCCAGGGCAGCCCCCCTTGCCCACCGGCATCTCCTGGACAGCAGCAGCTGGCCTGGTCTTGCTGCTGCCCCCACCCTTCCACGGGTCATTCTCTGAACGGCCGCCAGAGGGAGCCTTTGAGCTCTCTCAGCCTCACGTGGGGCTTCCGCCTTAATTTCTTTTATTTTCTATTCCTTCTTTTCTCTCCCTGGGCAAATCTTGGTTCCTAACAAGAGCAGTGTATTTATCTACCTTTTCCCACACCTATATGAAATGGTTGCAAAATTATGACATGACCATTACCACAAACTATATATATATATATATATATATATTTTTTTTTTGAGATGGAGTTTCTCTCGTTGCCCAGGTTGGAGGGCAATGGCGCGATCTCGACTCACTGCAACCTCCGCCTCCCGGGTCCAAGCAGTTCTCCTGCCTCAGCCTCCTGAGTAGCTAGGATTACAGGCATGAGCCACCACACCTGGCTAATTTTGTATTTTTAGTAGAGACAGGGTTTCTCCATGTTGGTCAGGCTGGTCTTGAACTCCCGACCTCAGGTGATCTCCCCACCACGCCTGGCCACAATACACTTTTTTTGCCCTTAGAAAATATGGCCAGGGCCGGGTGCGGTGGCTCACGCCAGTAATCCCAGCACTTTGGGAGGCTGAGGTGGGAGGATCACTTGAGCCCAGGAGTTTGAGATCAGCCTGGGCAACAGAGTAAGACTCCCATCTCTAAAAGGAGAAGGGGGAAAAAAAAACTGCCTGTAAGAATGTATGGCCAGAACAGTTTTCAGTTACCTGAAATAATTTTCTGTGCGACTATTATCATTTTGATATAGGTTCATATAATTCTCTTTATATTCAATTCTAAGGCATGTTCACATCCTTTAATTTCCTTTCACTGTTAAATATGTAAAACATCTACCTGATATAGAGCACTTAGTATAATGCATGACATAAAATGTCCAATAAAAGTTAGCTTCCACTTGGCCAGGCATGGTGGCTCACGCCTGTAATCCCAGCACTTTGGGAGGCCAAGGCGGGCAGATCACTTGAGTTCATGAGTTCAAGACCAGCCTGGCCAACATGGTGAAACTCCGTCTCTGCTTAAAAAAAAAAAAAAAAAAAAATTAGCTGGGCGAGGTGGCGGGGGCCTGTAGTCCCAGCTATTTGGAAGGCTGAGGCAGGAGAATTGTTTGAAACTGGGAGGAGGAGGTTGCAGTGAGCCGAGATTATGCCACTGCACTCCAGCCTGGGTGACAGAGCCAGACTCCGTTTCAAAAAAAAAAAAAAAAAAAAAGTTAGCTTTTACTTGGCTGGATGCAGGGGCTCACGTCTGTAATCACAGCACTTTGGCAGGCCGAAGTGGGTGGATCACTTGAGGTCAGGAGTTCAAGACCAGCTTGGCCAACATGGTGAAATTCCATCTATACTAAAAGTGCACAGACTGGAGTGCAGTGGTATGATCTTGGCTCACTGCTACCTCTGCTCCCGGTTCAAGCGACTGTCCTGCCTCCGCCTCCTGAAGAGCTGGGATTACAGGCACATGCCAACACACCCAACTAATTTTTGTATTTTTAGTAGAGACGGGGTTTTACCACGTCGGCCAGGCTGGTCTTGATCTCCTGACCTCACGTGATCTACCTGCCTCACTGGCGTAAGCCATCGCACGTGGCCTTTCTTAATTTCTTTTCTTTTTTTTTTTAGACGGAGTTTCAGTCTTATCAACCAGGCTGGAGTGCAATAGTGCGATCTCAGCTCACTGCAACCTCTGCCTCCTGGGTTGAAGCGATTCAACCCTGTCTCAGCCTCCTAAGTAGCTGGAATTACAGGTGCATGCCACCACACCCAGCAAATTTTTGTATTTTTAGTAGAGAGGGGGTTTTACCATGTTGGGCAGGCTGGTCTCAAACTCCTGACCACAGATGATCCACCCACCTCAGCCTCCCAAAGTGCTGGATTACAGGCGTGAGCCACTGCACCTGGCTTTCCTTAGTTTTTTGACTTCCTTTTCTATGTTTCTTTTCGCAAAAGTAAGCAAATATGTTATTTTTCCTTTTTTTTTTTTGTTTTTGGAGGGATCTTTAAAAAATATCCATCTGATCAGAGCCTTCCCCTGCTCAGAGCCCTCCGGTGGCTCCTTCTCACTCAGGGGAAAGGACAAGGTCCTCCCAAGGCCCCACATGACCTGGAGATGCCCCTCCAACTCCACCTCTCTACTCTCGCCCATGCTCACTCTGCTCTGGCCATATACACTCTGGCCACCCCGCCCATGAACGTTAGAAGTCAGGGCCCTGCTCCACAATCCTCCTCTGCTCTACCTCAGGCCACGGGCCTCACTCCACGGAGGGAAGGGCTCAGATGCCGCTGGTCTGTGAGCTGTCTTGCTTTCCTTCATGACATGAATTGCCACTGGACACCTACACGTTGCCATGTGCTTTGCTGCCTCCATGAGAATGAATTGGAGCCATCCCACTTTGTTTACTGCTGCATGCCCAGTTTAGCACACTGCCTGATACACGGTAGGCACTCAATTAATGCAGAAGAAATGAGCAAATGGCATAGGATCTCCCTCAAGGTAGGGACTGTCTTATACCAGGTTCTTATTTCCTCCCTGGGTTGGGCCTTCCACGCTGACCTGATGAGACCTGCACAGGCCTGTTGGAGGAGCTGACTGAGGTCCACTGCCCTGGCCACCCCCAACCTCCCAGATGTGCACCAGGACCCAGAAGGCATTACCCGACAGATCCCCGAGCATCTCGGCCAGCAGCCAGCGGTCGATGTGCTGGTACGTGATACCCACAACATGGCAGATAACTGTGGAGGTCAGAGACAAAACTCGTGAGGAGCTGCTCCCCGGACCTGGCTGCCACTCCCTACCCCTTCCCCTTGGGGAGCCCAGCCTCAGGGAGGGACTTACACTTTCGGACAGAGTCTTCAAAGCCAGTTATACCTTCCAAGAGGTCCATGTTTTCATCCAGGGCTTGCTGTGATGGGAATTGATGTTCACAATGTTTATTCTTTTAAGTTATTTGCCTCTATTTTTACTTATTTATAGGGTTGGGGTCTCACTACGTTGCCCAGGCTGGTCTTGAATTTCTGGGCTCAAGGTGGTCTTCCTGCCTCAGCCTCCCAAATTGCTGGGATTTTGTTGCTGCAGTTGTTACAGAGACGAGGTCTCACTATATTGCCCAGGCTGATCTCAAACTCCTGGGCTCAAGTGATCTGCCCACGTTGGTCTCCCAAAGCATTGGGATTACAGCCATGAGCCACCACTCCCAGCCTACCCTGCAACAACATTCATATCAGTAATTTTAACAAGAATACTACCAGGCCATGTGTGGTGGCTCACGCCTATAATCCCAGCACTCTGGGAAGCTGAGGTGGGTGGATCACTTGAGGTCAGGAGTTCAAGAACAGCCTGGCCAATATGGTAAAACCCTGTCTCTACTAAAAATATAGAAATTAGCCAGATGCAGTGGCTTATGCCTGTAATCCCAGCACTTTGGGAGGCTGAGGCGGGCGGATCACCTGAGGTCAGGAGTTTGAGACCAGCCTGACCAACATGGAGAAACCTGACTCTACTAAAATTACAAAATTAGCAGGGCGTGGTGGCACATTCCTGTAATCCCAACTACTCAGGAGGCTGAGGCAGGAGAATCTGCTTGAACCCAGGAGGTGGAGGTTGTGGTGACCCGAGATCACACCACTGCATTCCAGCCTGGGCGACAGAGGGAGACTCCCTCTCAAAAACAAACAAACAAACAAATAAACAAAAAACCAGAAATTAGGCTGGGCGCGGTGGCTCACACTTGTAATCACAGCACTTTGGGAGGCTGAGATAGGTGATCATGAGGTCAGGAGATTGAGACCATCCCAGCTAACATGG
>NW_022307673.1:0-2480 GCF_002776525.5 Piliocolobus tephrosceles | reverse complement strand
GAAACTAAAAATCTTGAAAAAAGAGTGGAAGAATTGACAGCTAGACTAATTAATGCAGAGAAGGTCATAAACGAAATGACAGAGGTGAAAACCATGACACGAGAAATACGTGACAAATGCACAAGCTTCAGTAACCGACTCGATCAACTGGAAGAAAGAGTATCAGCGATTGAGGATCAAATGAATGAAATGAAGCGAGAAGAGAAACCAAAAGAAAAAAGAAGAAAAAGAAATGAACAAAGCCTGCTAGAAGTATGGGATTATGTAAAAAGACCAAATCTACATCTGTTTGGGGTGCCTGAAAATGAGGGGGAAAATGGAACCAAATTGGAAAACACTCTACAGGATATCATCCAGGAGAACTTCCCCAACCTAGCAGGGCAGGCCAACATTCAAATTCAGGAAATACAGAGAATGCCACAAAGATACTCCTCCAGAAGAGCAACTCCAAGACACATAATTGCCAGATTCACCAAAGTTGAAATGAAGGAAAAAATCTTAAGGGCACCCAGAAAGGTCGGGTTACCCACAAAGGGAAGCCCATCAGACTGACAGCAGATCTCTAGGCAGAAAATCTACAAGCCAGAAGAGAGTGGGGGCCAATATTCAACATTCTTAAAGAAAAGAATTTTCAACCCAGAATTCATATCCAGCCAAACTAAGTTTCATAAGTGAAGGAGAAATAAAATTCTTTACAGATAAGCAAATGCTTAGAGATTTTGTCACCACCAGGCCTGCCTTACAAGAGACCCTGAAGGAAGCCCTAAACATGGAAAGGAACAACCGGTACCAGCCATTGCAAAAACATGCCACAATGTAAAGACCATTGAGGCTAGGAAGAAACTGCATCAACTAATGAGCAAAATAACCAGTTAATATCATAATGGCAGGATCAAGTTCACACATACAATATTAACCTTAAATGTAAATGGACTAAATGCTCCAATTAAAAGACACAGAGTGGCAAACTGGATAAAGACTCAAGACCCATCAGTCTGCTGTATTCAGGAGACCCATCTCACATGCAGAGACACACATAGGCTCAAAATAAAGGGATGGAGGAAGATCTACCAAGCAAATGGAGAACAAAAAAAAGCAGGGGTTGCAATCCTAGTCTCTGATAAAACAGACTTTAAACCATCAAAGATCAAAAGAGACAAAGAAGGCCATTACATAATGGTAAAGGGATCAATCCAACAGGAAGAGCTAACTATCCTAAATATATATGCACCCAATACAGGAGCACCCAGAGTCATAAAGCAAGTCCTTAGAGACTTACAAAGAGACTTAGACTCCCATACAATAATAATGGGAGACTACAACACTCCCCTGTCAACATTAGACAGATCAACGAGACAGAAAGTTATCAAGGATATCCAGGAATTGAACGCATCTCTGCACCAAGCAGACCTAATAGACATCTATAGAACTCTCCACCCCAAATCAACAGAATATACATTCTTCTCAGCACCACATCACACTTATTCCAAAATTGACCACATAATTGGAAGTAAAGCAATCCTCAGCAAATGTAAAAGAACAGAAATTACAACAAACTGTCTCTCAGACCACAGTGCAATCAAACTAGAACTCAGGACTAAGAAATTCAATCAAAACCGCTCAATTACATGGAAACTGAACAACCTGCTCCTGAATGACTACTGGGTACATAATGAAATGAAAGCAGAAATAAAGATGTTCTTTGAATCCAATGAGAACAAAGATACAACATACCAGAATCTCTGGGACACATTTAAAGCAGTGTGTATAGGGAAATTTATAGCACTATGTGCCCACAAGAGAAAGCAGGAAAGATCTAAAATTGACACTCTAACAGCACAATTAAAAGAACTAGAGAGGCAAGAGCAAACACATTCAAAAGCTAGCAGAAGGCAAGAAATAACTCAGATCAGAGCAGAACTGAAGGAGATAGAGACACAAAAAACCCTCCAAAAAATCAATGAATCCAGGAGTTGGTTTTTTCAAAAGATCAACAAAATTGACAGACCGCTAGCAAGGCTAATAAAGAAGAAAAGAGAGAGGAATCAAATAGATGCAATAAAAAATGATAAAGCGGATATCACCACTGACCCCACAGAAATACAAACTACCATCAGAGAATACTATAAACACCTCTACGCAAATCAACTAGAAAATCTAGAAGAAATGGATAATTTCCTGGACACGTACACTCTTCCAAGACTAAACCAGGAAGAAGTTGAATCCCTGAATAGACCAATAGCAGCCTCTGAAATTGAGGCAACAATTAATAGCCTACCCACCAAAAAAAGCCCAGGACCAGATGGATTCACAGCTGAATTCTACCAGAGGTACAAGGAGGAGCTGGTACCATTCCTTCTGAAACTATTTCAATCAATAGAAAAAGAGGGAATCCTCCCTAACTCATTTTATGAGGCCAACATCATCCTGATACCAAAGCCTGGCAGAGACACAACAAAAAAAGAGAATTTTAGACCAAT
>NW_022307670.1:682-2970 GCF_002776525.5 Piliocolobus tephrosceles | reverse complement strand
AGCAAGGCATGTAATAGCTGTCAGGCCTCTGAGCCCAAGCCAAGCCAGAGCATCCCCTGTGACTTGCAAGTATACGCCCAGATGGCCTGAAGTAAATGAAGAATCACAAAAGAATTGTAAATGCTCTGCCTCGCCTTAACTGATGACATTCCACCACAAAAGAAGTGTAAATGTGGCTGGTCCTTGCCTTAAGCGATGATAGTATGTTGTGAAATTCCTTTTCCTGGCTCATCCTGGCTCAAAAAGCTCCCCCACTGAGCACATTGTGACCTCCACTCCTGCCTGCCAGAGAACAACCCCCCTTTGACTGTAATTTTCCTTTACCTACCCAAATGCTATAAAACAGCCCCACCCTTGTCTCCCTTTGCTGACTCTCTTTTCGGACTCAGCACACTTGTACCCAGGTGAAATAAACAGCCATGTTGCTCACACAAAGCCTGTTTGGTGGTCTCTTCACACGGACGCACATGAGAATATCTTCCTGTTGAATTAGAGGATTCATTGCTAAGGCCAAATTTTTTTTTTTTTTTAAAAAGCAAACCTCTAGTTTTAGCACCATTAAAATACATGACTTGTCAAAAAAAAAAAAAAAAAGAGTCATAGTTATTCTTTTCCATCTTACGTACAGGTAGATATTAATATATGTTAATTCCCTGACTGACTGAGCAATGGGCCAAACTCATAAGAACAGATGTGTGAGAACCGTCAGTGACCATCCTGACCCAAGCCCTTATATACAGACAAACTTTTTAACAAAATCCGTAACCTTGGGGGTCTTGACACTCTAAATTTTATTGTTTTTAATTAACTATTTTTATTCCCTAAACAATACCTGTTCATCGGAGAGAAAAATGGCATTACCTATACTAAACAAAAGAAAGGAAATAAAATGCTCAGAAACATTTACACATGTATGCATACACACACACACTCGCACGCACAGGCTCACACTGTGTCTAGGCCTGCCTTTTCACTTATTTGCATGTCCTGAACATATTTCCATGTCAGTAGACACTTATCTTCGTAGCGGTAACAGCACTAAATATTATTGTAGCGTCTATTTTTACCATTATTTATTTAACTCATCATGTTTGAACTGTTAGGTGGTGTCTATCGTTTTCTGTAGTATAGACAATCTGATGACAAATGACCCATCCTCTAATGTTCAATATAAAAACATCAATTGTATAAGGAGATAAGGGGTATTTGGTTGAAATAAAACTAAGTGTGCCCCACCTTCTCCACATGTAATATGCTCTAAAAAGGCATGAATAATTAAATTAGCCCTTCTATTCTCCAGCACAGATCTTGAGCCCAGTGGTGGGTGCAGGTGCTTAGAGCCTCGGTCTGCTTTTCCACCAGCCAGAAGGCAAAGGCCACTCAACTGCCACCTTAAGACACCCAGGATACTCCTCTCCTTTTTTATTAATAGAATAATGCTCAGGCTCAGTGCATGAGAGCAGCGCTCTCTGACTTTGCACTCATCAGAGTAACCTAGGTGGTTTGATTAAAAATACACATTCCCTGGCTGCGCTCCCAGAAACTGGACTTCAGTGGTATAGTGGGGGTGTGCATAGGACAGGTGATTCTGAGGACCACGAGGGGTTAGGAATTTCCCCGTTAATTCTGGCCATGGGGGAGACCAGACATCCAGCATTGTCCGCAGCATATTTTTTTTTCCTCTTTTGCAATGAATATTTGATTCTCAGGGGGATGAGCCCCAGGACGAGGCACACATCCAAGAAAAATCCATGCCTCTCCATCTTTTCCCCAGGATTGCCCTTTGGCAGTCCCCGGAGGAATCCAGTGGCCAGCAAGAAGCTGTCCCCGGAGGAATCCAGTGGCCAGCAAGAAGCTATGCCAGCGGCCGGGCTCGGTGCCCACAACAGCAGGAGCAGCCGGGCCTGCCGCGAGCCTCCGCGTCTAGGTAGGGTCTCCGCGCCCCAATTCCATCCCGCCCCGCCATGGGCGCTCCCAGCAAGTGCGGGGTTTCCACCCGCCCCGGCGTTCGCGCCCACTCACGCTCTCCCTTGCCCCCCCGGGAGATGCTCCCCGCGTTCTATTCCGCCCCACCATGGTGCACCCAGAAAACTTTGTGACCTCGCCCCACTGCGGTCTCCCCTCCCCCGTCCGCTGCCCCTGCCCCCACCTGTGGCGCTCCGGGCATCTCTAAAGCCCCCAACCAGAGTCCTCCAACCCACCCGCGAGGCTCGCGCACCAGCAACGCGGCCCCACCCGCAGGGACCCCGCCCACCTGTGGCGGTACCCCCGCATCTGCGACCTCCCCC
>NW_022307670.1:0-582 GCF_002776525.5 Piliocolobus tephrosceles | reverse complement strand
CCCTCGCAGCCCCTCCCGTGCGCTCGGGCCCCGCCCGTCACCGCCCATTGGCGCTGGCGCCGGCTGGGGCGCGGGCGGGGCAGCAGTTCGGAGTCCGGTGCGCGCCGGCGGTGTCCCCACTGCCTGCCACGCACCCGGACTAGCGACTCCCCTCGGCCTCCGCGCCATGGACGCGGACGACTCCCGGTCCCGCAAGGGCTCATTGCGGAAGTTCCTAGAGCACCTCTCCGGGGCCGGCAAGGCCATCAGCGTGCTGACCAGCCGCGGGGATGCTCAAGGTGCGCGCCCCCCTCCAGACGGCGAGGGAGGGACGGACGGAAAGAGGGAGAACAGGGCGAAGGGGATGGGGGGCAGGGCAGAAGAGGGGGGGAGCGATGGGAGGACCCGGGGAAAGATGGGGAAGCGATGGGAAGAACCGGGGAGAAGAGCGGGGAAGCGATCGGGAGAACTGGGTCGAAGCTGGTACCCGGGATCGGCAGGGTAGGGGTACCTGCGGGGCAGCGTGAGCCGGCAAGGCAGCCCCGGGGTCCTTGCCGGGTGGGGTGGAGGAGGAAGGGACATGGCGGTAGGAACCTCCATCCG
>NW_022307669.1:0-6244 GCF_002776525.5 Piliocolobus tephrosceles | reverse complement strand
AGAGTGAACAGGCAACCTACAGAATGGGAGAAAATTTTTGCAATCTACTCATCTGACAAAGGGCTAATTTCCAGAATCTACAAAGAACTCAAACAAATATACAAGAAAAAAACAAACAACCCCATCAAAAAGTGGGCAAAGGATATGAACAGACATTTCTCAAAAGAAGACATTCATACAGCCAACAGACACATGAATAAATGCTCATCATCACTTGCCATCAGAGAAATGCAAATCAAAATCACAATGAGATACCATCTCACACCAGTTAGAATGGCAATCATTAAAAAGTCAGGAAACAACAGGTGTTGGAGAGGATGTGGAGAAATAGGAACACTTTTACACTGTTGGTGGGATTGTAAACTAGTTCAACCATTATGGAAAACAGTATGGCGATTCCTCAAGGATCTAGAACTAGATGTACCATATGACCCAGCCATCCCACTACTGGGTATATACCCAAAGGATTATAAATTATGCTATTACAAAGACACATGCACACGTATGTTTATTGCGGCACTATTCACAATAGCAAAGACTTGGAATCAACCCAAATGTCCATCAGTGACAGACTGGATTAAGAAAATGTGGCACATATACACCATGGAATACTATGCAGCCATAAAAAAGGATGAGTTTGCGTCCTTTGTAGGGACATGGATGCAGCTGGAAACCATCATTCTTAGCAAACTATCACAAGAAGAGAAAACCAAACACCGCATGTTCTCACTCATAGGTGGGAACTGAACAATGAGCTCACTTGGACTCGGGAAGGGGAACATCACACACTGGGGCCTATCATGGGGAGGGGGGAGGGGGGAGGGATTGCATTGGGGAGTTATACCTGATATAAATGATGAATTGATGGGTGCTGACGAGTTGATGGGTGCAGCACACCAACATGGCACAAGTATACATATGTAACAAACCTGCATGTTATGCACATGTACCCTAGAACTTAAAGTATAATAATAAAAAATAAATAAATAAAAAATAAGTGAGAACACGTGGTATTTGGTTTTCTGTTCCTATGTTAGTTAAGGATAATGGCCTCCAGCTCCATCCATGCCCTGCAAAGTACATGATCTCTTTCTTTTTATGGCTGCGTGGTATTTCATGGTGTATATGTACCACATTTTCTTTATCCAGTCTGTCATCGATAGGCATTTACGTTGATTCTATGTCTTTGCTATTGTGAATAGTGCTGCAATGAACATACCTGTGCATGTGCCTTTCGTTTAGACTAATTAGAATTTTGTTGGCACAACATTTTGTATCTAATGTCCATGTTCAATTCTGGGAAATGATCTCCTGTTATTTATTTGATAGTTCCCTCTTCTCTGTTTCTCTGCTCTAAATTTCTGGAACTGCTCTTAGTCAATGCTGGATCTCCTGGATTCAATGGCTATTTTTTCTAGCTCTTCTTATTTTTTATTTATACATATTTCAAGACTGTCCAATCCTTTAATTTCTAATTTCTCAATCCTTTTTTTTATAGCATCTTGTCTTTGTTTTGTAGATGCAATATTTTCCTGAATCTCTCTACAGACTTCTGGGTGGGCCAGAGAAAGTCAAAATGTGAAGCAGAATGGGTCTGGTGCTGATGCAGTGGACAACAAATTCTATTGAAGTGGTCTTGAATGCTTCTCCTAGTGATGTGATGGTTTCTAGTATCATTGCCTGCTGGGACAACACATCTTGTGATGGCAACTTAAAAAGTTTACTGCTTTCTGATGCTTCTCCTCTTCAGAGAAATCTAAGTTAAGAAGTCCCACGGGCCCGGTGTGGTGACTCATGCCTGTAATCCCATCACTTTGGAATGCCAAGGTGTGAGGATCACTTGAGGCCAGGAGTTTGAGATTGGCCTGGAAACCATAGTGAGTCCTCATCTCCATAAAAAATTTAAAAAGTAGCCAGGTGTAGTGATACATGCCTGTAGTCCTAGCTACTTGGGAAGCCGAGGTGAGAGGATCTATTTAGCCCAGGAGTTTGAGGCAGCAGTGAGCTATGATTATGCCACTGCACTCCAACCTGGGTGACACAGCAATATCCTGTGTCACAAAAAAAAAAAAAAAAAAAAAAGAAAAGAAAAGAAAAGAAAAGAAAAAGAAAAGAAAGAAAAGAAATTCCATAGACTTCTTGGCACTCTGCACTTCACAGTATAGGAACACTTATTTACTGAGTAGCTACACTGTGCTTGAGTCTCTACTTTCTCCCTTGCTTTGATCTAGCAACTGGATCATAGCATGCATTCAGTAAATGCTTGTTAAATGAATGATTTCACTTAAATACATTTCAATAATTACTCGTTAAATACCTCCCAATATATGTCCAGCAGAATACAAAGCATTGTGTGTTGTTAAAAACAAAAACAACAATATCAACAACAAAATAGTGCAAGTCACAACCAATGCCGTTGTGGAATTTAGAGTTTAGTAGAGTAATTAAATTAACAAATAAAACTCCAAAGCGATACAAGACAGTATTTAGGTATTCAGGTAAGTGTTAGAATGCAGTTTCCAGGCTGGGCACAATGGCTCGTGCCTGTAATCTCAGCACTTTGGGAGGTCAAGGAGGGCGTATTGCCTGAGGTCAGGAGTTTGAGACCAGTCTGGCCAACATGGTGAAATGCCATCTCTACTAAAAATACAAAATAATTAGCCAAGCATGGTGGTGGGTGCTTATAATCCCAGGGCTCAGGAGGCTGAGGCAGGGGAATTGCTTGAGCCAGGAAGGTGGAGGTTGCAGTGAGCCAAGATTGCGCGACTGCACTCCAGCCTGGGTGACAGACTGATGCAGTTGCCAGACTCTGTGTGCTATAATTGCTCAGAAAAAGGGGGATGTCACAGTACTGGGGGACAAGTGACAGAGAAGAAGACATCTTTGAAGGGACCATTCACATCAGGGGCCCCAGTGGCAAGGCTCCATAGGCATGGCAACATGCAGATCCGACCTTCACCCCCTTGTCATTTACATTATTCGTGCCGCGTGGCGCTATCTACATCACCACTTTTCCTTCCAGCCTTCAGAGCAGAGGAGGCAAGTTCCAGGACATTAAGTATGCTTTGCCACTTCCTGCTCAGATCCAATTCTAAAATGAGTGGTTATCATCTGCCCAGCAGTCTTTTAACCTGTGGCAGCAGTGGCTTTGTGGGAATCTGGCCATTCTTTTTTTTTTTTTTTTTCTCTCCTGCTCTGTTCATTTCCCAGGCTGCACACAAGCCCATTGATTGCTGTCCTTTGACTTGTATTCCTATGATGCCTTGTTATTTTTCCTTCCTTGTTTTCTTTTTCTGCATAATGGCTGGTGGCAGTCACTTGGACAGGGCTCACACCATTGCTAGTTCTCCTTGTGCATAGATTTCTTATATTATTCCTACCAAAGCTATTAAATGTTGCTGTTGACATTTTCTTTTTGGCCACATGACAGTAACAATATTCAGATCTCTAGCCAAACACCTGCTCAGGAAATATGTTACTAAGGAACTTGAAGCCATCATTCTTATCCCACACCCCTGGGCAATATTGTCTTCTTCCACAGCATGGCTTTATAGTTTACACCTCTTTGCCTGGCACTCACAGCCTTCCACGGTCTGATCCATGCCTGCTTTGCCATGGTGTTTCTTCCCTATAAGTCTTCTCACATTTGAACAGTGATGTCTGCAGTTGCAGACTAGGAAGAGGCTGGGTCAGCATCAGAACCCAGCTCTCTGATTTCTAGAATGAAAGTTCCTGCTTACCAAACAGCCTGCCTTTAGTCTTCCTCTCCAGCCAATAAGCTATTTCTTCCTGGTGACATCCTATAGCATTGACAATGCCTCTCAAGTGACATTGACTCAAGTAGTGCTCTGTATTCTTGCTTAACTTTGTCTAGGGTTGATATTCAGCTGGTATCATCCTACATGGTTGTGTAGGTTGCTAAAATATCAAAAGAATTCTTTGGTGGTTAGTAAATAACTATTACTCTAAATCCCTGAATAAACTGCCCAACCATCATCCAGGCTGTCCTGGCATCTTTGGGACCTCTCTAGATCTCCTTGTGATCTAACTATTAAGGGTTAACACCTGGTGCCATAAGTCGTCTCCATTACCCAACTCCAGTCCTATGGCTGGTGTTTCTTCTTACCAGCTGATGCCTATGTCATATGGGTTTCTTAGAAATTTTGAACATCAGTCATGATGCTGTGTCTGTGTCATCTAAATGCTTGCAGGGCTCATCAGTCTGTTTGGCAAATGAGATGGCACTAATATGGATACCCAGCTTATGGGCCTGTACCTGCAATGTTACTGGATGCCAGGGATCTCTGCTCAAAGGTCTCTTGTGCCAGTAGAAATTGGAGCCACTTCCCACGCCACGGCCCTCACTTTCTGCCTAGCCATAGCTCCATAAGTCTCTGCCACAGCTGCCATGATTGGAGCATTTCCCACTTGTCATCTTCCTCCTTTCTCCAATCAGCTTGGTGCTAACTACCTGTGCTGCTGTATCAAGCCACAGTTGCATCATTCTTCTTGGGATGCAGCCTATAAAGCTGATGCATTCCACTCTTTGACCACTAATGTTTCCTCTGGGAGCTGCATGCTTTGTTGTTCTACTTGGATTGGCACCGTTCACTCACACTACAGCTCTACCCACTGCTGCTCCTCCTGAGCTGCTAACTGATAGTCCTTCTTTTACCAGGTCTCCAGTTGTCACCTCACTTTCTGGAAGGTAAATAACTACCTTTTCTCTGTGTTGTACTCTTTCAGAGGATCTCCAGAGCAGTGTTGCTTGGGTCTCTAAAATTAGAGATTTGTTAATGCTCACAGACAAGCTTTTGTTTCCTTGGAACAAACATGTGCTTGCAGGAGGCTGCATTCAGTCACTCCCTGCCATAGTGGAACCAGTTCTCTTCCTCAGTCCCTGTGCTATGCTGCCAAGCCCACCCCATCATGTCAGGCAGGTTCTTTCTTCTCTCAGAGTAGACTGCTTTCCAGAGGTGAATCTCACACACCTCCATTGTAGTTTGGCCTTCATCAGGTTCTATCTCAAACTTATCCCAGTTTTTCAGAAAACTCCATTTGTCTCTGAATTCCCCATACTGAGAATTGAGGTATTTTTCCATAGGGAGGTCCCTATTCCCACAGGAGTCAGTGGAAATGAACTCTGGGGAAAGGGAAGTCACCAGCCCCCACTAAGTCATTCAGCCAGCACTCCCTCTTAGCGCTTTCATACCTAACTGAACTTTCTTGAGGGACGAAAAGTATCTTTTTTTCCATTTATATTCTCCCATGTCCTCTAGCATAGGTCTAAGCACTTTGTACACATTTAATATACTTTGTGGAGTGAATGCACAAATTGATTCATTTCTTTGCTAGGCATTGTTGCAGGAGCTTACATTGGAGGTTTCTTATTTGGCTGTGTGTCATGAAGTTTCAGGGATCTCACAAGCTTTTTCTTTTTTTTTTTTTTTTTTGACACAGTTTCACTCTGTCCCCCAGGCTGGAGTGCAGTGGCACAATCGCTGCAACTTCTGCCTCTCTGACTCAAGCTATTCTAGCGCCTCAGCCTCCCGAGTAGCTGGGATTACAGGTGCACACCACCACACTAATTTTTATATTATTTATAGAGACAGAGTTTCACCATGTTGGCCAGCTGGTTTGAACTCCCAACCTCAAGGGATCCACTCATCTCGGCCTTCCGAAGTGCTGAGATTACAGGCATAGGCCACCGCACCTGACTGAGCTTCTTGAAATTATATATGAAGATTCTGTATATGTGAGATTTTTTGAAAGGGAGAGTCTATAGCTTCCCTCTTCCCTCATCCTTACAGATTTTCTATGCCCCTCTACCTTTAAGCATTTCTTAAAGGTGGATCTTGAGGATCTTGAGAGGGTCTTCTTGCTCAGAGAAGGCTTTGTGATACTTAGTGTCTCTGTATCTAATTGAGTCTGGACTGGTAGAACATGAAAGTGGGTGACTAGGAAGGAATTTTCTTTTTTTTTCTTTCTTTTTTTTTTTATTATACTTTAAGTTCTAGGGTACATGTGCATAACGTGCAGGTTTGTTACATATGTATACTTGTGCCATGTTGGTGTGCTGCACCCATCAACTCGTCAGCACCCATCAATTCATCATTTATATCAGATATAACTCCCAATGCAATCCCTCCCCCCTCCCCCCTCCTCATGATAGGCCCCGGTGTGTGATGTTCCCCTTCCCGAGTCCAAGTGATCTCATTGTTCAGTTCCCACCTATGAGTGAGAA
>NW_022307668.1:5265-8101 GCF_002776525.5 Piliocolobus tephrosceles | reverse complement strand
CACCCATCCATTCATCCACCTATCAAATCCTCCACCCATCTATCCACCTACCCACCCATCTATCCACCCAATTATCCACCCACCCATCCATCCACCCGCTTATCTACCTACCCACTCATCCATCCAACTGCCCATTCACCCACACATCCAGTATGGAAAGATTTATGTCCTGCCATCAGGCAAGTAGAGGGTGAGGTAGAGTGGATAGATGGGTGGAGGATTTGATAGGTGGATGAATGGATGGGTGGGTGGGTGAATGTGTGGGTTGGTGAGTGGATGGATTGGTGGATAGATGGATGGATGGATGGATGGATGGGTGGATGGATGGATGGATGGATGGATAGGTGGGCAGGTGGTGGGCTGGTGGATGGATGGGTGGGTGGGCGAATGAATAAATAGATTGGTGGGTGGGTAGATTGGTGGGTGGATGGATGGATGGATGAATGGATGGAAGGATGGATAGATGGACAGGTGGATGGGTTGGTGGATGGATGGGTGGGTGGGTTAATGAATGGGTTTGTGGGTGGATGGATGAATGGATCTTCTATACTACTTATGCACCCAGATAAGACACCAGCAGGTACCAGAGGAATCTGGAAGCAAATTTTATTATCTTTCCACATTTTCCCTACCTTTTAAAAACGGAACTGCTCTCTCCCTTGTCTTGTCACTATGTAGGATTTAAGGCTCTTTCTTAAAGTACTATTTAAGCAAGGTCACTGCCTTCAGAAAGAAATATATATATATATATATATATTTTTTTTTTTTTTTTTTGAGACAGGGTCTCATTCTGTGGCCCAGGTTGGGGTGCAGTGACACAATCAAAGCTCACTGCGGCCTTAACCTCCTGGACTCAAGTGATCCTCCCACCTCAGCCTCTCGAGTAGCTGGGACTACAGGTGTGCACCACCACGCCTGGCTAATTCTTGTATTTTTTGTAGAGACAGGATTTTGCCATGTTGCCCAGGCTGGTTTCAAACTCCTGGGCTCAAGGAATCCTACCACCTCAGCCTCTCGAAGTGCTGGGATTACAGGCGTGAGCCACTGTGCCTGGTGGAAAGGGATACTTCTAAAACTGAGGCCTCTTTCACATAATGGGTACATCACACATTAATACACTTCTGCTTGTTTTTCTTTTGTTAATCTGACTTTAGTTTTCAGGAGAGTGACTCAACTAAGAAGTGAAAAAGAGCAATTCCCCTCACAGTCTCTTGTGCCTCTCTCTTCCCTAACCCTTCTCTCTCAGTATTAGTCTTTCACTGGCCTGCCACCTTCTCCCCAGCCCTGATCCCTAACAGACTGTAGACCTCTTAAGGTCACAGGTTGTCTTCCCTTCCCATCTCTCACGCCTACACTGGGATCTGGCCCATTGTAGGTGCTCAGCAGACGTTTTTAGAGCAAGTGAAAGATGGTCTTTTTGAAACAATGGTTTCAATCATTTGTGTCTGAGAGCTGCCTGGCTTTTTATCTTTGGAATTTCTGGTAGAATCATTGAGGAACGAGAAGTATGATTCAACCCTTAAATAAGCATGGATACACAAGATGCCATAATGCAGACCTCAAAAATGCAGCCATAAATAAAATAAATATTTGGTCAATGACATCAACCTATGTAAAACATTTCCTTAAGGAAACTGACTTAGAATCCCACTTAAAATACCTTAAAAGACCTGGTTTTACTCAAAACTACGTCTCCCAGATTGAAAGTGTTGAGCCAGGCACAGTGCCTCACGCCTGTAATCCCAGTACTTTGGGAGGCTGAGGCGGGCAGATCACCTGAGGTTGGGAGTTCGAGACCAGTCTGACCAACATGGAGAAACCCCATTTCTACTAAAAATACAAAAAACTAGCCAAGTGTGGTGGCACATGCCTGTAATCCCAGCTACTTGGGAGGCTGAGGCAGGAGAATGGCTTGACCAGGAGGTAGAAGTTGCGGTGAGCTGAGATTGCTCCGCTGCACTCCAGCCTGGGCAACAAGAGCGAAACTCCATCTCAAAAAAAAAGTGTTGAGTGCCTTGCATGCCCAGAGAAAGTACCACAGGGATGATGGCTGAGGCAATGGGTAAAAAATACAGGGTAGTTGGATATATACTCTTTAAGAAAAAAATTTTTTTTTTTTTTTGAGACGGAATCTCGCTCTGTCGCCCAGGCTGGAGTGCAGTGGCCGGATCTCAGCTCACTGCAAGCTCCGCCTCCCGGGTTTACGCCATTCTCCTGCCTCAGCCTCCCGAGTAGCTGGGACTACAGGCGCCCTCCACCTCGCCCAGCTAGTTTTTTGTATTTTTTAGTAGAGACGGGGTTTCACCGTGTTAGCCAGGATGGTCCGGATCTCCTAACCTCGTGATCCGCCCGTCTCGGACTCCCAAAGTGCTGGGATTACAGGCTTGAGCCACCGCGCCCGGCCCTAAGAAATTTAATTAAGGAAGCCAAATAAGAGAGATGCTTTGTCAGTAGGGATTATCATCACTTTATAGTTGTTTGTTTGTTTGTTTGAGATGGAGTGTCTCTCTGTCACCCAGGCTGGAGTGCAGTGGTGCCATTACTTCGACAAAACTGCAATTACTTTTGCACCAACCTATAGCAGGTGTCTTGTTTATCCATCACTGTGTAACAACACACCCCAAGGCCTAGTGGCTTACAACAAAAATGTCTGACTACCTCTCATGGTTCTATGGATTGATGGGGCTCAGTTGGGTGGCTCCCTCTCAGAGTCCCTCAGCAATTTCATCAGATAGTCTTAAGGCCTAGTTTTAGAAGTCACATAGCACCACTTTGACTGTATTCTTTTATTTATTTATTTATTTATTTATTTATTTATTTATTTATTTATTTATTT
>NW_022307668.1:0-5255 GCF_002776525.5 Piliocolobus tephrosceles | reverse complement strand
TTTATTTATTTATTTATTTATTTATTTATTTATTTATTTATTTATTTTTGAGGTAGAGTCTCACTGTTTTTGCCCAGGCTGGAGTGCAATGGCACAGTCTCCGCGCACCGTAACCTCTGACTTCCAGGTTCAAGCAATTCTGCTTCAGCCCCCCGAGTAGCTGGGATTACAGGCACCCGCCACCATGCCCAGCTAATTTCCTTTTTTTTTGTATTTTTAGTAGAGACGGGGTTTCTCCATGTTGGTCAGGCTAGTCTTGAACTCCTGACCTCAGGTGATCCACCCGCCTCGGCCTCCCAAAGTGCTGGGATTACGGGCGTGAGGCACCATGCCCAGCCTTTATTTATTTATTTTTGAGACGGAGTTTCACTTTTGTTGCCCAGGCTGGAGTGCAATGGCGCCATCTCGGCACAGTGCAACCTCCGCCTCCGGGGTTCAAGCAAGTCTCCTGCTTCAGCCTACCAAGTAGCTGGGATTACAGGCACGTGCCATCATGCCTGGCTAATTTTTGTATTTTTTGTAGAGATGGTGTTTCACCATATTGGCCAGGCTTGCCTTGAACTCCTGACCTCAGGTGATCTGCCCGCCTCAGCCTCCCAAAGTGTTGGGATTACAGGCCTGAGCCATGCGCCCAACCACTGCATTCTATTATTTAAAAACGGGGCACAGGACCAGCCTTGCTTTAAGCGGAGAGGACCATACACAAGGGGATGAATACCAGGAAGCATCCTTCATTGGGAGCCATTGTGGAGACTGACTACCACAGTGGAGCAAGCTGAATGAGCAAACACAAGGCATCTCTCGTGTGCTGAGGACCATGCCTCTTGAAAGGGCTTTCACATCCATTTTCATTTGGTCACAGGTTTGTGAGCTAGGCAAGCCCACGTCAGGACTAGATTTCTTTTTATTTTTATTTTTTCAGTTGTCAGAACATTCTGGATATAGATCTCTATTTTATACCTATAGACGCTGTAGCTCAGCAAAACTGAGTGAATTACCAAAAGTCCCATGGCTTCTAAATGTGGGTGTGGAATGTGAACTTTGGTCTTCTGATTTAGCCTTGCAAACTATAGAATTTTCCAAGCCGCCAACCCTCAGAACTTTTTGACACCTTGAACAAACCAGGAAGGAAACAAGAGTCGCCACCTGCAAAAAGTAATCGAGCGGAAGCAACCACAGATCTAAATTTGAAAAGAAAAAGGTTATCACAATTGTTAGAATTTTACAACATGGTCATGCCTACTGTAATTGGGGATGGGGAATGGACGCGCGGTCACTGCTCGTGAGAGCGTGATTTGGTGCAAACTTTCCAGATGTGCAATAGATATCAAAGCCTGAGTTTTGCAAAATTCGTCAACTAGGAGAAAGTTAACCAGGCCTTAGAGCATCCTTCCTGCATGGGTTGTAGAAAGACAGGAAATGGGGCTTGATGAGGGGCTGATGAGGCCAGGTCAGGGGCCCCTGAGGCTGAACAAAACATTAGCACAGGAGGAGCAAAAGTTAAACACACACGCACACACTCAAGCACACACACACATATGCACATGAACCCAATCCAAAATTTCATATCTAGAAAATTTTCTAGATTGCGTAGATTTTTGCTAACAGGAAAAAATTACAAATAGTTAAATATCTAACAAGAAGTATTTTGTTAAACAATGGGAAACTATTCTGCCATTAAATTGAAGTTGTAGAAAACGATTTAGTGCCACATGAAAGATTGCAATATTACTGATGGGGAAAAAGCAGATTTTGAAAGAGCATTGTAATATTATTGTTTTTTTTTTCAAAAATATACATGTGGGTATATACACAGAAGAGATAAGAAAGAAAGAATACCAAAATGCTAATAATAGTTATTTAAGGATGGTGAAACTATGGGGAATTTTTCTTTATTTTTTTTTTTTTTTTTTTTTTTTTTTTTTTTTTTTTGAGACAGAGTCTTGCACTGTTGCCTGGGCTGGAGTACAATGGCGCGATCTCGGCTCACTGCAACCTCTGCCTCCCGGGTTCAAGCAATTCTCCTGCCTTAGCATCCCGAGTAGCTGGGATTACGGACACCCGCCACCATGCCTGGCTAATTTTTTGTAGTTTTAGTAGAGACGGGGTTTCACTGTGTTGGCCAGGCTGGTCTCGAACTCCTGACCTCATGATCCACCCACCTCAGCCTCCCAAAGTGCTGAGATTACAGGTGTGAACCACTGTGCCTGGCCTTTTCTTTTTCTTTTATTTCACATTTTTTTCTTTTTCTTCTCTATATTTTCAAATTGCGTATAGGACATGTTGCTTTCATAATGAGTTTTTGAGAAAGAAAATAAGAACGGGAATTAGGAAAATATAGAGGATTTTAAGCTGATTTCAACCAACCAATGGAAAACATACAAATGAATAATACAGTATTGTGTATCTGACTTTTCAAAGTGCTTTCGAATTCAAGGTTTAAATTGATTTCTGTAATAACTCAGTGACGGAGACTGGACAGGTATTATTATTTCTATTCTGCAAATGGGACAAGTGAGCCTCTAACCAGACAATTAGTGACAAAACCAGGAGGAGATCCAGATCTCCTGGGCCATTCATGGACCTCAGATGAAGTCACACCTGGCTTTGAATTTGGACAGTTTACTTTCTATGCAACTTAATCTTTTGGGAACCCCCTGTTTTAGCCCACCCAGAATCCCTTGCCCCATCTTTTGGTCTCAGCACCTTGACTTTTCTTATGAACCTGCCCTTCCTCAGTCGGTCCAGATTCCTGATGGGCATGAGACCCCCACCCTGCCTACAAGAGCCAGCCTTGGGAAGTCTGAGGATAGTGCTGAAAGAGTCTGATGAGCTGGAAGGAAGTGGGCAAGAGCCACTGTGGCCTCTTTGCCTCCACTAGGGGATGAATGGGCTTCCTGAAACAAACCCAATTCAGAGAAAAGAGTCAGGTGTGAGGACAAGTGCCCAAATAAGTTGTTTGCATCCCTGGATCCAGATGTGCCTAAAGCTAGAGTCACGGCCAGGACTTTTTGCTTACTCGGGCCAGTGCATTTCTTTTCTTTCTTTCTTTCTTTCTTTCTTTCTTTCTTTCTTTCTTTCTTTCTTTTTTCCTTCCTTTCTTCCTTTTTCTTTTCTTTCTTGCTTTCTTGCTTTCTTGCTTTCTTTCACTTTTCCTCCTCCTCCCCTTTATCCTCCTTCTCCCCTTTCTTCTCCTCCTTCATTTCTGTTTTTTATTTGACTTGGATTCCTGTTACTTGTAACCCAAAGTCTCCCGATCATTATATTCTTCAGCCTCAGTCTTCTCACCTGTAAAATGGGGATGATAATAACAATGTTGATATTCTGCACAGGATCGTTGTGAAACTTAGCTGAGTTACCACAAGTAAGGCAAGTAAAGTGCTTGTTACATAGTGAGTGATCAGTAAATGTTACCTATTAAGGAGTTAGAAAAAGCTGAATTCAGAGAATTTTACCTCCCAGCTGGGGGCAGTGGCTCACAACTGTAATCTCAGCAATTTGGGAGGCAGAGGCAGGTGGATAACCTGAGGTCAGGAGTTCAAGACCAGCCTGGCCAACATGGTGAAACCCCATCTTTACTAAAAATACAGAAAATTAGCCAGGCGTGGTGGCACGCGCCTGTAATCCCAGCTACTTGGGAGGCTGAGGCAGGAGAATCGCTTGAACCTGAGAGGCAGAGGTTGCAGTGAGCCAAGATTGCACCATTGCATTCCAGCCTGGGCCACAGAGTGAGACTCTGTCTCAAAAAAAAAGAGAGAAAGAAAGAAAGAAAAAAAGAAAGAAAAAAGGAAGTTTTATTTCCCCCCTCCTCCCCAAAAAAGAAAGAGATTTCTCCATGCATCAAAATATGAGGAATAGATTCCTATAATGCAAATTATGAGAAAAGAGAAAGCACTGTGTCAGTGAGTTCACCAAAGAGTCATTATTCCAGAATTTATGGCCTAGGAGTCACTGACCTCACCTCACCCTTTTGTCTCTCTCTCTTTCTCTCACTATCTCGCACGTGAGATCCAGCCAGAATGGGCTTGTGTGCATGTGTGTGTGTGTTTCACAGGAATTGCGAGAGAGGAGGAAAAAGGGGAGATGAAGTGGTTGGCTGGACGGAAATGGCTGGTTTTGCAATGCAGTTTGGGGAGAGGAAAAGTAAACTGGGAGAAAGTTAGCGAGGCCTTAGAGCCTCCTTCTTGCATGGGTTGTAGAAAGAGAGGACATGTGCCTTGCCATTCGGAAGCTGCTCAGCTAAGTCTGGTTATTTGTCTGGGGAGTCAGGAGTCTAATGAAGCCAGGCCAGAGGCCTCTGAGGCTGAACAAAGCATTAGTACAGGAGGAGCAAAAGTTACACATGCACACGTGCACACGCACACACACGCACACAAGCCCATTCTGGCTGGATTAAACAGAAAAAGGTATAATGTAATTCACAGGCTCTCCGATGGGAGGGCCTGAGAAATGACCGTGAAGACTTCCCAGTCTGGAATGATGCCACATGATGAAGGCTACTCTAGTGGAACATTCAGTGTCACCGCACTACAGCACAGACACCATGCCTGGCTTGTACCACTGGTTCTGGACATGGGATCCTAGAAGCCTCTTGACTGTGCCCTAAACTCTTGCCCATAAATGGATTCTGTGAAACCCCTGCTTGTCCTCTCCTGTGAAGCCAAGTCTCTCACGGTATGTCTGGTGGCCTAAGCTTAGGGTACATGCCTTGGGGCAAGGGAGGCTGGGAAAGCCAGTGTTGACCTTTCCCTTGGGGAGGCAGGACTCATACTGCGGGAAATTTCCAAGTCACCTGATAGAGTTCAAAAGGACAGTCATCAAGTCTGATATATATCCCCACAATAGCATTGCTGTATTGGGTGTGTGTGTATGTGTGTGTGTATGAAATAGACAAATGATCTGTATCTCAAGGTCCCCTTTCCAGGACAGTTTCATCCTTAAAAATCCAAAGAATCATCATTCAAGCTGCCACCAGGAGCAGGGAGCCCAGTTCCCTCATTTGGGTGTCACTTGACACCTCTGAGTCCAGACAACAGCTCCAAGCTCCAGGTACCATCTGGTCACTCCTTCTCCTTGTGGCTTTGCTTGTTCAGGTCAGCATTGCCCCTGTATGTGGGCCCAGGTCCCTTTCTCCCCTTACCCCCTGAAATGAAAAGCCGACACACTCTTCAGAGATGTACCAGGCTCATGGATGGATGGATGGGTGGATGGATGGATGGATGGATGGGTGGATGGATGGGCATATAGGCGGATGA
>NW_022307667.1:0-5293 GCF_002776525.5 Piliocolobus tephrosceles | reverse complement strand
AGGGGAAGGTAATGGAGGAGTGAAAGCTGCGTGAAAAGGCCCAGGCAGTCCAGAGGAATCTGCCTTTGCCACTGCTGAAGATATTCCAGGGAGGCACCATCTGCGAGGAGTAAAAATATTATCATTTACCAAGAGAAGGAAAAGGAGGAGTTTTTTCCTTCTTCCTCCATCTGCTACTTTCTGAAAATTGTTTCCTAGGATTCATCCTTCCTGTAGATTCATGCCTTTGGAAGATGTGGAAGTGATTGAATGGATATCAAATACTTAATGTAGTTCCTAAGACATAGTGAGTATTCAGTAAGTGTCTGCAACTGTGTGGCAATGACGATGACGGTGGCAAGATGTCTGGAGGCAAATGCAGACAACTGAAAACCTCCTTTCTGCAGATTGGCTTCATTTGAGCCTCGTGTGACAGCCTCTCTCCCATAGCTTGCAACTGTTCAGTCTGAGAGGAAGAATAATTGAGCTTTAGGGCCCACAAAGACTCTTGTCTTGTTTAGCCAGCAAACATCAACCAGGTAATATCTCTAAGGAGAAGGTGTATTCTTCGTGTCAGGGGCCCAGCTATCTGGACCTGGCGAGAGCCACTCCCCAAGTTTTGGGTCTTGCTTAGCCTTGGTCTCACTGCAGAACCAAAATTTTTCTAGACGGTCTCCCTTTGCAAATTATTTTAGCTTTTTAGTTATTTATTTATTTTATTTATTTATTTTTTTGGAGACAGAGTCTCACTCTGTCACCCAGGCTGGAGTGCAGTGGCACGATCTTGGCTCACTGCAACCTCCTCCTCTTGGGTTTAAGCAATTCTCCTGCCTCAGCCTCCCGAGTAGCTGGGACTACAGACACACGCTGCCACGCCTGGCTAATTTTTTGTATTTTAGTAGAGACAGGGTTTCACCATGTTGCCCAGGCTGGTCTCGAATGCCTGAGCTCAGGCAACCTGCCTGCCTCAGCCTCCCAAAGCGCTAGGATTACTGGAATGAGCCACTGTGCCCGGCCTTATTTTATTTATTTATTTATTTATTTTTTGAGACAGCATCTCACTCTTGTCACACAGGCTGATGTACAATGGTGCAATCTCATCTCACGGCAGCCTTGACCTCCCTAGCTCAGGTGATCCTCCCACCTCAGCTTCCTGGGTAGCTGGGATCACAGGTGTGCACCACCACACGCCGCCAATTTTTTGTATTTTTTTTTTTTTTTTTGGTAGAGATGAGTTTTTGCCATGTTGCCCAGGCTGGTCTTGGACTCCTGGGCTCAAGCAATCTGCCTGCCTCGACCTCCCAAAATGCTAGGATTACAGGCATGAGCCACTGTGCCCAGGCAAAAAAAAAAGAAAAAACTTTAGGGCAGGTGCAGTGGCTCACATCTGTAATCCCAGCACTTTGGGAGGGCGGGCAGATCACCCGAGGTCAGGAGTTCGAGATCAGCCTGGCCAACATGGTGAAGCCCTGTTTCTACTAAAAATACAAAAATAAACCGGATGTGGTGGTGCGCGTGTATAGTCCCAGCTACTCGGGAGGCTGAGGCAAGAGAATCACTTGAACCGGGAGGTGGAGGTTGCAGTGAGTCAATTTCGTGCCATTGCACTCCAGCCTGGGCAACAGAGTGAGACTCCACCTCAAAAAACAAAAACAAAAACAAACAAACAAAAAATACTTTAAACATTTTTTGCAAAGCAGGTCTGCTGGCAAAAATTTCCTAATTTTTTTTTTTCTTTTTTTTTGAGGCAAGAGTCTTGGTCTGTCACCCAGGGTGGAGTGCAGTGGTACAATCATGGCTTACTGCAGCCCTGACCTCCCTGGCTTGTGTGATCCTCCCACCTCAACCTCCAGAGTAGGTGGGATCACAGGCATGTGCCACCATGACTGGCTACATTTTGGTGTTGTCCAGGCTGGTCTTGAACTCCGGGGCTCAAGGGGGCCTCCCTGCCTCAGCTTCCCCAAATGCTGGGATTATGGATGTGAATTTTCTCAATTTTTGTTTGTCTGATAAAGCTTTTTTTCTTTTGTTTTCTTTTTCTTTTTTTTTTTTTTTGAGATGGAGTCTCACTCTGTCGCCCAGGCTGGAGTGCAGTGGCCGGATCTCAGCTCACTGCAAGCTCCGTCTCCCGGGTTCACGCCATTCTCCTGCCTCAGCCTCCCGAGTAGCTGGGACTACAGGCACCCGCCAACACGCCCGGCTAATTTTTTGTATTTTAGTAGACACGGGGTTTCACCGTGTTAGCCAGGATGGTCTCGATCTCCTGACCTTGTGATCCGCCCGTCTCAGCCTCCCAAAGTGCTGGGATTACAGGCTTGAGCCACCGTGCCCGGCCTTGTTTTCTTTCTTTCTTTTTTCTGAGACAGAGTCTTGCTCTGTCTCCCCGGCTGGAGTGCAGTGGCCGGATCTCAGCTCACTGCAGCCTCCACTTCCCAGACTCAAGGGATCCTCCTGCCTCTGCCTCCCAAAGTGCTGCTGGGGGATTACAGACGTGAGCCACTGCACCTGGCCTTATCTAAACAAATCTAAACATTAAAAGGGTACTGTAAAAATATGGTATTTTCTGGGACGATCATCATATATGTGGTCTGTTGTTGACCAAAACGTCTTATGCAGTGTATGACTGTAGTTTCCTTTCAGGGCAGGCCTTATTAAGAACAGTGTTCTGGGTTGGGCGGAGTGGCTCATGCCCATAATCCCAACACTTTGGGAGGCCAAAGCAGGCAGATCACCTGAGGTTGGGAGTTCAAGACCAGCCTGACTGACATGGAGAAACCCCATCTCTACTAAAAATACAAAATTAGCCAGGCGTGGTGGCGCATGCATGTAATCCCAGCTACTTGGGAGGCTGAGGCAGGAGAATCACTTGAACCCAGGAGGTGGAAGTTGCAGTGAGCCGAGATCATGCAATTACTCTCCAGCCTGGGCAACAAGAGCAAAACCCTGTCTCAAAAAAAAAAAAAAAAAAAAACCAAAATCGGAGTGTTCTGGGTGTATTCCAAAATGGCTGCTTTTCCTTTCCCCCTGCTGGAAGTACGAGGGGATGTTTTTTCAGCTCTTCACTGTGAGAACCCGGTTGGGTTTCTGGAGGTAAAACTCACAAAATGGCAAGAGCCCCTAGCCAGCTGGACTCAGTTTAGATGATCCCAATTTTGTTGGCAACATTCGAAGCATCGTAATCAGAAGCCAGTCAAACATATGCCTTCTTCTCTCCATCAGGCCGAATCAGGGTGTTGGCCTTGGCCACATCCACATCATAGAGCTTCTTCACAACCTGTGTGACTTGCTGTTGTTGGCTTTAACATCCACAGTGAACACAAGTGAGTTGTTGTCTTCCATCTTCTTCATGGCAGACGCAGTGGGAACTTGATGATGACATAGTGGTCAAGCCTGGGAGAGAGGCAAAATGGGGTCACCCGGCCCGGGCTCGGTAGAAAGATGGGCTGTCTTTTGGAGTCCAGCTGGCTCTCCTTTTTCTTTTCTTTTCTTTTCTTTTTTTTTTTTTTTTGAGACAGAGTCTCTGTTGCCCAGGCTGGAGTGCAATGGCACAATCTCAGCTCATTGCAACCTCTACCTCCTGGGTTCAGTTGATTCTCGTACCTCAGCCTCATGAGTAGCTGGGATTACAGGCATGCGCCACCATGCCCAGCTAATTTTTGTGTTTTTAGTAGAGATGGGGTTTTTGCCATGTTGGACAGGCTGGTCTTGAACTCCTGACCTCAAGTGATCCTCCTGCCTCGGCCTCCCAAAATGCTGAGATTATAGGTTTGAGTCACTGTCTCTTCTTTTTGACAGGAAAATTTTGGAGGAGAGGTTGAGTTAGAGTGAGATTGGGGTGGATTTTACAGAGAATAGGAAATAAGAAATTGGATACAGCAACTGTAGATAATTCTTTCAAAGGTGTTTTGCTGGAAAAGGGAGCAAAGAAATGGGGCAGTAGATAATGTCTACAGCGTAGTTAAGAGAAGCTTTATTATAGGGGAATAAAAAACTTATGTATATTCTTTTTTTTTTTTTTGAGATGGGGTTTCACTGTTGTTGCCCAGGTTGGAGTGCAATGGCACAATCTTGACTCATTGCAACCTCAGCCTCCCGGGTTCCAGAGATTCTCTTGCCTCAGCCTCCCAAGTAGCTGGGACTGCAGGCATGTGCCACCACATCTGGCTAATTTTTGTGTTTTTAGTAGAGATGGGATTTCATCATGTTGGTCACGCTGGTCTCGAACTCCTGACCTCAGGTGATCTGCCCACCTCAGCCTCCCAAAGTGCTGGGATTACAGGCATGAGCCATGGCGCCCAGCCTATCTTATGCATATTCTAATGGCAATGATCCAGCAGAGAGAAAAACAAAAACAACAACAACAAAAAACCGTGATGTAGCAGAGAGAGGAGAGGATTTCTGAGTGATACCTATGAGTAATCAGAGGGGACTGGATCAAGTGCACAGGCAGAGGGCTGGGCCCTGGTGGCAGAGATACTTCGTCTGTAATAGTAGGCAGGAGCCCAGAGGGTGGGGATTTAGAGAAGATAGATAGGTGTGGGGAGGGGGAGATCACACAGCTTCTCTGCTGATTGTGTCAATATTCACAGTGAACCGAAAGAAAGCCGTTAACTGGGAGTTAACTCACAGTGAACTGAAAGAAAGCCAGTAACTGGGGAAGGGAGGAGGTGTTGGAAGTTTGAGCAGAAAGGAGAGGTTATAAAATAACTGGTTGGAAAATGAGGGGAGAAATTAACCTGGATAAGCATTGTATGATTGCCAAGGGGCATGAAGACTCCACGTGAGGTTTGTGGTTGTGAATTTGAAAGTGAAACTCGTCAGTGTGATGCCAGCCTCATTTGGCGGGACAGGTGCAGGTGCCTACCAGGCAGCAAATTGGAATTATCACCAGGGTTGTGTTTTTGCCCAGGGAGTGTGAGGAAGTGAGAGGGGGAGGTTGCTAAAGGTGTACACAGGGCAGAGAGGACTCTGACCATGGAATCTAAACAGGGACGAAGAGGAGGGAGGAGATCAAGTCATGGATGATATGATCTTAGACTGATTCAGATTTGTGTCTTAGGAAGACAAGAATATACCTCTACGGGGAGAATTCTTCACACACACACAGATACAGACCATTATGTAGATATAATCTAGTCACAGGTTCTTGGGAAATATTTAACATTTAAAACAGTCCTGGCCGGGCACGGTGGCTCACGGCTGTAATCCCAGCAATTTGGGAGGCCCAGGCAGGTGGATCACTTGAGGTCAGGAGTTTGAGACCAGCCTGGCCAACGTGGTGAAACCCCATCTCCACTTTAAAAAAAAAAAAAAA
>NW_022307666.1:0-1039 GCF_002776525.5 Piliocolobus tephrosceles | reverse complement strand
TACACGTTACTTATTCGTTAGTTATACGTTACTTATTCGTTAGTTATACGTTAGTTATACGTTACTTATTCGTTAGTTATACGTTACTTGTATGTTACTTATATGTCACTTACGCGCATTCCCCACCGATTTGCTCGTTATTCACAAATTAACGACTTGACTGATTATTTTTTTTTATTTTTTTATATATATGTTCACGTGCTTGTCACATTACATTTATATCTGTTTTGTACATACACAATGAAATGATAAATGATTAAAGCATGCGAATGTGAGCACAATATACCGCTCCAGAACATTCATCATATACACACGCATATTGTATGTACGTTCACAAACACGCACGTACTTAATGTTTGTTCAAACCACACAAATAGAAGTGCCAATTTGCTTCTTCTTTTTTTTTTTTTTTTTTTTTTTTTTAAGTATGACATCCAGTTGCTCGACTTTGAGTGTTGATCTTCTTTCCAAGCATAAACAGCATGGCAGAAAGAATAAACATGATTATAAAAAAAGAAAAAAATACAAAGTTAGTACTGGGTATAAGAAAGCAACTGATGATATTAGTAGTAATAATAGTTCAGGTTCTAATTCGCTTAAGTCTGTTACTATGAAAAAAAAAATAAAAAAAGTCAGCAACAAAAGAAAGTATTCCAGTTTTGATGAGACAAGTAAAAGAGGTAGTAGTAGTTGTAGTAGTAATAGTAGTCGTAGTAGTAGTAGTAGTAGTAATAGTAATAGTAATAGTAGTCGTAGTAGTAATACTAGTAGCAGTAGTAGTAGTAGTGCAGACGAAGAAGAAAGAAAAAAAAAGCATAGACATAAAAGCAGACGACATCATGGAATAAACAATGAAAAGCGTAGACGACAGAAAAATTAAAAAAAAAAAAATAAATACCTTAACTGTTCAAGAGTTAAAAAAAAAAAGAGAACAGTTAATGCAGGACCATTTTAATTACACAAATGAATGCAACCCATTCGGTGATAATTCACTATCAACTCCTTTTGTATGGAAATTAAAAAATAAATATGAAAAAAT
>NW_022307665.1:0-10365 GCF_002776525.5 Piliocolobus tephrosceles | reverse complement strand
GGTTCACACCTTTCTCCTGCCTCAGACTCCCAAGTAGCTGGGGACTATAGGCACCCGCCACCACGCCCGGCTAATTTTTTATTTTTAGTAGAGACAGGGTTTCATGTCTTAGCCAGGATGGTCTCGATCTCCTGACCTCATGATCTGCCTGCCTCAGCCTCCCAATGTGCTGGGATTACAGGCGTGAGCCACTGAACCTGGCCACGCAACCAGCCTTTTAACAATTTTTTGTAGAGATGGGGTCTCAATATGTTGCCCAGGCTGGTCTCAAACTCCTGGCCTCAAGCACTTCTCCCGCCTTGACCTCCCAAAGCACTAGGATTAAAGGCGTGAGCAACCATGGCCGACCTCTTGGTCTTTTTTTTTTTTTTTTTCAGACAGTCTCCCTCTGTTGCCCAGGTTGGAGTGCAGTGGCGCGGTCTCAGCTTACTGCAACCTCTGCCTCCTGGATTCAAGCGATTCTCCTGCCTCAGCCTCCCAAGTACCTGGGATTACAGGTGCCCGCCACCACGCCCGGTTAATTTTTGTATTTTTAGTAGAGATGGGGCTTCACCATATTGGTCAGGTTAGTCTCAAACTCCTGACCTGAAGTGATCCCTTGCCTTGGCCTCCCAAAGTGCTGGAATTCTGGGTGTGAGCCACTTCCCCCAGCCCTGAGTGTCGTTTTTATTTGCTTTTGTAGCTTTTCAAACTTTCTTTACAGTCTGTCCTGAAATGCAGGGATCTTTCCTTATTAGTGGGCCATGGTGACAGACCCTGGAAATAAAACCTCTGTAGGGGGCCCTTTGCTGGTGGCGACTTTTACACAAAGGCATGCATCTGTCTGTCTTGAGACTGTACAGAAGACCAAATTGTTTTCTGATCCCCAACCTACCTTCACCTGAATAAAATCAAGCTGGATATGTTCAAATGGCCCTCAAAGATGAGGCTTAACTTCCCTTTTGGTCTTGACATCCCTCCCGCTGGCTTTGGGCAAGTGGGTTATCAAAACAATCAAGTCAACTTTGAGGGCCATTTGAAAATGTAGACAGAAGTGAGGTGAAGAGTAAAGCTTTTGGCGCCACCAAGTGGTCATCTTGGGGAGCGCCAAATATCTGGGTACAAAGCACAACCTGAGATCTCCAGGACGTTTCCTGATTTCAGGGCTCATTCTCAGAGGGAAGCGGCATCAGAAAGATGTTGCAAGAGGGGCCGGGCAACATCTTTGGGAAGCCGAGGCGGGCGGATCACCTGAGGTCAGGAGTTCTAGCCCAGCCTGGACAACATGGTGAAACCCTGTCCCTACTGAAAATACAAAAATTAGCCAGGTGTGGTGGCGGGCGCCTGTAATCTCAGCTACCCGGGAAACTGAGGCAGGAGAATCGTTTGAACCCAGGAGGTGAACGTTGCAGTGAGCCAAGATTGCGCCACTGCACTCCAGCCTGGCCAACAAAGCAAGAATCTGTCTCAAAAAACAAAACTAAACGATATTGCAAGAGGACCCTGAACATAAAAGGAATGGACTAGAAAAAAGTGGCCTCTACTTTCACTTTTTTCAAGCCAAAGCTTTTTTGCCCATGCCACTATCATACTGTTTTTACTGAGCAGCACATCTTCTCAGGGTGCAGGTGGCAGACACCTTGAGGCTTACACATAAGCATAAACACCTTCAAACATTTTTACTTCTCCAGAGGTAAGAAAGCATCTGCACTTGATTATTGCTCATAATTATGAACAACTCCAAAAGCAATTGAGGATAAATATAAATATTAAAAGATTGTTGAGAAGCAAGAGAACAAGCTCTGGTAGTGGCCAGTTCAGCCCTCGCACAGACCAGGATGAAAGCAGTGGGGGAGTGCCACTAGCCCCAGTTAAGCACATACAGCACACCTGAGACCAATTTGACCTGAGCCCAATTTGACTTGCCTGTATGGTTGGTGGAGTCCTTTAGCATAAATGTAAAATAAGGATTTTGAAACTTGGTGTTAAAGGCAATTATGGGTTTTGGCAGACAGTGGTGACTTCATGGAAACTGTGTGGTGTGCCTGCATCATGAGTAGAGGGCCAGGATTGAGACTGGGTGCAGTGGCTCAATCCCAGCACTATGGGAGGCCAAGGCTGTCAGACTGCTTGAGGCCAGGAGTTTGAGACCAGCCTGGGCAACATGGTGAAAACTCTACAAAATACAAAATATGGCCGGGTGCGGTGGCTCACACCTGTAATCCCAGCACTTTGGGAGGCCAAGGCGGGTGGATCACCTGAGGTCAGGAGTTCAAGATCAGCCTGGCCAACACGGTGAAACCCCATCTTTACTAAAAATACAAAAAATTAGCCAGGCGTGGTGGTGGGCATTTATAATTCCAGCTATTCAGGAGGCTGAGGCAGGAGACTCAGTTGAGCTCGGGAGGTGGAGGTTGCAGTGAGCCAAGATCATGCCACTGCACTCCAGCCTGGGCAACAGAGCAAGACTCTGTCTCAAAAACACAAAATATTAGCCAGGTGTGGTGGCATACACCTGTAGTCCCAGGTACTCAGGAGGCTGAGGTGGGAGGATCACTTGAGTCCAGGAGGTCGAGGTTGCAGTAAGCCCTTATGGTACCACTGCACTCCAGCCTGGGCAGCAGAGCAAGACTGTCTCAAAAACATTTTTTTTTTCTTTAACATGCCCTAACATTATAATAAATGAGCCAAAATCTTGAATAAAAGTATATGATAGGCCAGGGCAGTAGCTCATGCCTGTAATCCCAGCCTTTTGGGAGGCTGAGATGGGCGGATCACTTGAGCTCATAATGAGGGCACTCATTATTTCTAATTCCTGTCATCCTCAGAAATGACAGTCGAGTCTCATCTGATACCCTTAATGAAAACTGTACTGACCTTTCTAGGACCCCGTTCCCCCCGCCAACCTCTGTAGCTGTCATGTCCATTTGTCTAGAACTTCAAGGTGTTTGTTCTGAAAAACCATTATTTTGGTTTTAATCATTACGGTGTGCTGAATATGAGCTCCCAAAGATATCCATGTCCCCATCCCCTGAACCTGGGAGCATTACCTTACATGGCAAAAGGGACTTTGCAGGTACAATTAAGGATCTTGAGACGAAGGGAGTATCCCAGATTATCCAGATGGATGCAGTGATGAAGTCACAAAGGTCCTTACAAGAAGGAGGCTGAAGCTGATGTGGCCAGAACCAGGGGCTGCCGGCCACACTCAGAGGCTGAAAATGACCAGGAAATGGATTCTCCCCCTAGAGCTGCCAGAGGAAACCAGCCCTGCCAACACCTTGACTTCTGCCCAGTGAAACTGGTACTGGCCTTGTGTCCTCCCGAACTGTAAGATAACAGATCTGTGTGGTTTTAAGCCACACAGATCAGTCTCTGGCCATTTGTTGGAACAGCCACAGGAAGCAGACACTGTCCCCTTTTTTCTCCCCAGGCACTGCATTCCAGTTTACCTACTTTTCTTTTTTGAGATGGAGTTCTCGCTCTTGTGACCCAGTCTAGAGTGCAGTGATGTAATCTCAGCTCACTGCAACCTCCGCCTCCTGGGTTCAAGCGATTCTCCTGCCTCAACCTCCCGAGTAACTGAGATTACAGGCATGCACCACCATGCCCAGCTAATTTTTGTATTTTTGGTATCAACAGGGTTTCACCATGTTGTCCAGGCTGGGCTAGAACTCCTGGACGCAAGTGATCCACCCTCTTCGGCTTCCCAAGTGCTGGGATTACAGGCTGGAGCCATCGAGACAGGCCCCTCTTGCAACATCTTTCTGATGCCGCTTTCCTCTGAGAATGAGCCCTGAAATCAGGAAACGTCCTGGAGATCTCAGGTTGTCTTTTTGTCCCCAGATATTTGGTGCTCCCCAAGATGGCCACTTGGTGGCGCCAAAAGCTTTACTCTTCACCTCGCTTCTGTCTACATTTTCACATGGCCCTCAAAGTTGACTTGATTGTTTTGATAACCCATTTGCCCAAAGCCAGCGGGAGGGATGTCAAGACCAAAAGAGAAGTTAAGCCTCATCTTTGAGGGCCATTTGAACATATCCAGCTTGATTTTATTCAGGTGAAGGTAGGTTGGGGATTGGAAAACAATTTGGTCATCTGTACAGACTCCAGACAGACAGATGCATGCCTTTGTGCAAAAATCGCCACCAGCGGCGTAGCACAGTGGCTCACGCCTGTAATCCCAATACTTTGGGAGGCGGAGGCGGGCGGATCACGAGGTTAGGAGATCGATACCTTCCTGGCTAATACTGTGAAACCCCGTCTCTACTAAAAATACAAAAAGAAATTAGCCGGGTGTGGTGGCGGGCGCCTGTAGTCCCAACTGCTTGGGAGGCTGAGGCAGGAGAATGGCGTGAACCCGGGAGGCGGAGCTTGCAGTGAACTGGATCGTGCCACTGCACTCCAGCCTGGGCGACAGAGCAAGACTCTGTCTCAAAAAAAAAAAAAAAAATTTCACCACCAGCAAAGGGCCCCCTACAGAGGTTTTATTTCCAGGGTCTGTCACCATGGCCCACTAATAAGGAAAGATCCCTGCAGTTCAAGACAGACTGTAAAAAAGGTTTGAAAAGCTACAAAAGCAAATAACAACTACACTCTTTTTCAACTTTTCTGTTGATCCAGTGGGTTGGCAAAGCTCAAAAAATTGGGTGCCAATATACAGCGCTAGGGGGATGTCAGGGAATAAGCTCTGTCTCCCATTGCTGGTGGGGGTCTACATTGGAACAGCAGCCATGGAAGGCAATTTGCTAATGGCTAGCCAAATCATTAACGCACATCCGTTTCTAGGGATGCATGTTATTCACACGTGAATGTCACCTTGTTCTTAAGATTGGAAAAACCATTTAAAATACGCATATCAGTGAAACTCGCCAACTATGAACATCCATAGAACAGAATCCTGTGCAACTGTACAAAGCAAGAGGTTCTGGGGAGCCCCACCCAAGACCACGGCCCCAGCCCCCACTGGTTCACCGCTTGTGAGGCTCTCCAGCCGTCCGTAATTGCCTGCTCCAGCTCTTCCCAGGTCACCATGGTGACTTCTTCTGCACCAGGAACCAAACTCAGCTTCCGGCTGACTAGTTCCTGACAGTGACAGACAAGACACACACACATACACCCCTCGATTAATCCCAAGAAGCTTTAGGGACAGACTTGGTCTAACAGGATCTGGGTGGATCCTTCCCAGCCCCAGCCCCAGCCCCAGGGAGAATTCATCACCCTTCAAGTGACCAGTGAAGGTTGGGAAGACAGTTCTCTGTTCCATGTGAGCAACCAATAGGGCGCTGGGCAGGGATGAGACAGATTCCTCTCCAACCCAGGGGCAGAGACTTGAGAGGCAGAAGGCACACACTGCCTGCCCCGGATGGACAAGCCCTGGAAAGAGGGCCAGCCCCCTGGAGAGCCCCTTCCCATGGAACTGGCTGATATTACCAGGAATTGTTCCCGATCTTTGAATAGCTTCTCTAGTTCATCAACCCGCTGTAAAAGTACCTAGAAGAAGAGTTCAGGAAAGGAGAATGACAGCGGCCCCCACCCATGCACACTCACACGTGCACACACACACATGCACTCGCACACTCACACACTGACTCAGTGCCAGGAGATGAGGAAAGGGGAATGCATGTGGCTCTTATGGAAAGGGAGGGTTTCTTCTACTTGAGTTTTTTGGGGGTTTTTTTGGTTTCCTTTTTTTTTTTTTTTTTTTTTTTGAGACAGGGTCTCGCTCTGTCACCCAGGCTGCAGTGCAGTGGTGCCACCACAGCCCACTGCAGCCTCGACCTCTCAGGCTCAAGCAATCCTCCCACCTCAGCCTCCTGAGTAGCTGGTACTTCAGGCATGCACCACCACGTCCAGCTAATTTTAAACACTTTTTTGTAGAGATAAGATCTTGCCATGTTGCCCAAGCTGGTCTCGAACTCCTGGGTCCAAGCAATCCTCCAGCCTCGGCCTCCCACAGTGCTGGGATTACAGGCAGGAGCCCCTGCCTTCTACCTGGTTTTTACCTGGCCAGTCAGCCCAGGCTCCTGGGTCTTTTCCCAGCCAAGTACAGGAAGGGAAGTGAGATGCAGTGGGGGGCCTGGCTGGTAGCACAGTAAGAGTAAGTGCTGCTGCAGGGATGCGATCCTCTGGTCCTGGGATTCAGTTCGCTCCAATCCACTCATGAAAGCCTGTAGGATGAGGCCCACCTTGCCTTGCAGGTGGTGCCAGGTACCTCAACAGTAGCTGAACATGGGTGCTGTCTAAACAGAAAAGCACCTCAAAAGAACCAAAGCAAATCGCTACAACATAAGGTGCTTACTATCATATTTGGGACTAAGAAAGAATACATTAATAAAAATAAAACTTGTTTTTTATAACTTTTACAAACTTGTAGAATCTAATATTAGCTAAAAACTAAAAGGCCAGGAGCAGCGGCTCTTGCCTGTAATCCCAACACTTTGGGAGGCCAAGGCAGGAGGATCACTTTAGGTCAGGAGTTTGAGACCCGCCCGGCCAACATGGTAAAACCCCATCTCTACTAAAAGTACAAAAATTAGCAGGGCGTGGTGGTGTGCACCTATAATCCTAGCCACTAGGGAGACTGAGGCAGGAGAATTCCTTGAACCCAGGAGATGGAGTCGCAGTGAGCCGACCACACGCCACTGCACTCCATCTGGGTGACAGAGTGAGACTGTCTCAAAAAAAAAAAAAAAAAAATTAAAACAAAAAAAAAACCCTACCACACTTTAAAGTTTGAAAAGGAAAGCAACCTTGCTTCCCAGAGCAAAAGTGAGTTGGTGCTGGGGTCTCGAGACCTGGGGTGATATGGCAGGAGGGCATGAGCAGCCAGGGCTCCCCTGCTGGGGCCTGGCCTCTTCCCAGCCTCTTTTTCCCTCCTGTCTCTTGGCCCCCCCATCCCTGTCCAGCTGCCTTCCTAGTTGCTTCTGCTTTTTCTTTCAGGACCAACCTAAGGTGGTTGTGAGACGTGCACGTGTCTCTTACCTCCCGGCGCTGACCTGCGTTGCTTCCTGCTATTCACTGGATAATACTTGTGCTCAATGATTATATGCACTTGTCCCTCCAAGAAAACAAAAGTCCAATTGAAAGTAGGGCTCAGTGGCTCACGCCTGTAATCCCAGCACTTTGGGAGGCCAAGGCGGGCAGATCACTTGAGGTCAGGAGTTTGAGACCAGCCCGGCCAACATGGTGAAACCCCATCTCTACTAAAAATACAAAAATTAGCCGGGCATGGTGGCGCACGCCTATAATCCTAGCTACTCAGGAGGTTGAGGCAGGAGAATCGCTTGAGTCCGGTAGGCGGAGGTTGCAGTGAGCCAAGACTGCACCACTACACTTCAGCCTGGGTGACAGGTGAGACTCCGTCTCAAAAAAAAACAAAACAAAAAAGTCCAAGTGAAACTGTCCCCTGCCTGCTGTGGCTTGTGTCATGGCCACAGGGAGCTGAGGTCCAACTCTCCATCCTGACTCTCCTTCTCTGGGAGTCTTTGTCCTCAGCGCCTATCTCTTTATGTCTTTATTCTTTTTAAAAAGGGAATTCACTCTAAGAATCTTCTGAGAAGTTGTGGGCCCCACTCTGGGCCAGCTCTGGTCCTTGGATGTCTGATAAGTGGTGGGCGAACCTCTCTTGTAAACAGGCTAGGAAGGAGGGGGTGGGATGGGGCCACTACGCTCGGGAGGTGGGGTCCTCAGGCCCCTCCAGCTCGGGGAGGCCCTGCGCCTTTCGGTGGCTTTCTTTTAGGGTTTTCAGGTCTTGCATGACATCTTAAAGCAGCCCCATGGACTGCAAGATAGAGCATGGGCCACTCTATCTAGCCAGTCGCACTGAGGCCTAGCACCTCCTTGGTCCCCATCCCCTCCATCTCCAGCCCCTCCGTCCAAACCACTGCTCGCCCCTCCACGGTGGGTGGGGACTCGGCTAGGCCTGGAGGGCGGCCTGGAGGAGGGAGGTGGCCTGGAGGAGGGAGACGGCCTGCACGTGCCTCCACGTGCGCCCTCACCCTGGCAAAGCTGAGCTCCTCGGCGGCGTCCTTCATGATACTCCCAGTCCGCACCCTATCGAGCACCTGCATGGCCACCTCCTGCTCCTCCGGCCACTCTTGTGAGGCCAGGTCGAGCCCGCTGGCCAGAGAGAAGCGCTGCACGTGCGTGGCAATGCCCTGCATCTGGCTGTCCACGCGCTTGAGCTGCTTGCTCAGGTCCTCCACCTGGCCACCCAGGTCCTTTACTTGGCTCTCCAGCGCTGATGGAGGCGCCCGGCCCACGCCCCTGCGCTTCTCCCGGGGCGCCCCCTTGGGAGCCTCCTTGGGCGCCGGCAGGTGTGGGGTGCTCAGCGAGCTTCGGGCGGACAGCAGCGAGCGGCTGGGCTCTGGCGACGGGGCCTGGAAGTCGATCCGGGTATTTTGGAGGTCGAGGTTCTTGAGCATGGCCACGATGAGGGTGTGCAGGGCCGTGAAGTTGACGGCGCCCACCTCCGGGGTGCCGATGGAGAGGTCCGCCAGCTCCCGGAGGGAGACTGTGGTCGCGGGCGGCATCGTGGCTGTCGAGAGCTGTGCGCTGCCGCGGGGCGCCGACCCACCACTTCCCGCTCACTGCGCGCCGCGCCTTGGGGCCTTTCAGGGGCCCTGCGAGGTCCTCGGGGCGCCCCTGCCGCGGGTCCAGCAGCGCTGGGCGAGTCACTGGACGGAGCTCCTGCCTCTGGGGAATCCGCGCCTCCGTTCCCCGGCGGGGTCCGCGATGGCTACCCCTCCGTCGTCTGTCGCCGGCCTCGGGTCGGGTCCCCCAGCTGGAGCCCTGGACTCCCAGTCCCCGTGTCGGCGGACGTCTGAAACGTGGGGGCCCCCGAGTGCCCTGAAGATTCCACTAAGAACACGCCCTCGCTGCGAGTCCCAGAGGGGAAGCAAAGGCCACCACAGGGGTCACAAGGGGAGCCTCAGCAACAAGGGCCGAGGAGGCCTCCCAAGATCCAGCTCGACCCCATCCATCCTCTTAACTTAGAAAGGCCAGGATTCACTCACTCTTGGCGGGGCCACGTAAGGACAGAAAGACTTGAGGGTTTCCTGGCAACCATGCTTTGTGTCATCAGCTGCGTCCATTCCACAGTGGTGACCCCGTGTCTAAGGGATGCAGTCCAGGGGCCTTGGTCCCCTGCAGACAGTCCGCATATTTCGTTCAATCAAAGGCGAAGCAACTTGGAAAAGACAACCTGCTACTCAGGCAGTTCCAATTAGCCACCGGACGACTATTTGGTGGCTAATTGTCCCTTTTCTGTGCTGCCATAATTTTTGTTTTACTTTTGAGACAGAGTTTCGCGCTGTCGCCCAGGCTGGAGTGCAATGGCCGATCTCGGCTCACTGCAACCTCTGCCTCCTGGGTTCACGCAGTTCTCCTGCCTCAGCCTCCTGAGTAGCTGGGGTTACAGACACATGGTACCATGCCCGGCTAATTTTTTGTATTTTAAGCAGAGACAGAGTTTCACTATGTTGGCCAGGCTGGTCTTGAACTCCTGACCTCAGGTGATCCACCCGCCTCGGCCTCCCAAAGGGCTGGGATTACAGGTGTGAGCCACCAAGCCTGGCCGTTTTTTGAGATCAATTAATATATGGCAGACTGGGCATGAACCCGAGAGGCAGAGGTTGCCATGAGCCGAGCCGAGATTGCGCCATTGCACTCCAGCCTGGGTGACAGTGCGAGACTTCTTCTCAGAAAAAAATAAAATAAAATAAATAAAAAAATTTTAAAACCTCACCTGGTCAAGCGCCCATGCTTCAGCTCCTTACAAAGCAGGATTAAATAGCACGAGACAAATTTGGTGTTAACAATCGAGGCATGACTTCCCCATACCAGATTCTTCCCAAAAACATATAAATAAAACTTCCAAACAGAGGCACAGCAAAGCTACTTAAAGAGAACCTATGAGCGTGTGCCATGCATGGCCAGCCTCCTCCAAGAGCTCTGCATCTGCAGATTTAACCAACCAGGATTGAACACGTACAGATTCCTGTCATGATTCTCTAAACAATACAGCATGACAACCATTTACACAGGATGGATATTGCCGTAGGTATTGTACCTCATCCAGGATGTGCATAGCTTATATGCAGATACTACACCATTTTCTATCAGGGACTTGACATCCACGGGCAGGAGGCCGAGTCCTGAAACCAATCCCCCATGGAGTGGAAGGAATAACTGTACTATTTTAACTACTGTTCAAGTTCAGATTTTTTACTTCAGCCTGAGTAGTAGTTTATTTAATTGAAGGATTTTCGATCATCATATTCCAGTAACTTGGTACACAGTAGGCCTTTAAAGGGTTATCAAAAGAAGTAGTTCTGCCGGGCGCGGTGGCTCAAGCCTGTAATCCCAGCACTTTGGGAGGCCGAG
>NW_022307664.1:0-11368 GCF_002776525.5 Piliocolobus tephrosceles | reverse complement strand
AGGGCCTGGGCGAAGGGGGGCGGGGCGGAGAGAGGGGAGGGCGCCGGGCCGCTGTGGGCCAGGCAGTGCTGAGGGGTGAACGGGAGATCCGGGACGCAGCAGGTAAAGGGCCGAGCAGGGTCCCCTGAGGGGAGGCTCAGAAAAAGCGCGCACTGCCGTGTTCTGTCCCCCTGCGCCCTCCCATCACCAGCTGGCGCCATCCCCCATGCCAGCAGAAAGGGGCCCGGGGCCATCTGCCTAAACCCCTGCCCCCAGACCAGGCCACAGCCCACTCCGCAGCTGGGGAAGCCCCGCGCTGCAGGCGGGCCTGGGAGGGACCGTGGGTGTTGGAGGGACTGGGGGCTGTGCGTTAGTGAAACTTGACAACATTTTCATCTTCTTTTCCTGGAACCCCGTTCTCTCCCCACCCCCACCCAGCTGTCCAGGCCCTGGTGGCCCCTGGTACAAGGCTGGGAGGCCGGGAGGGGACAGAGCTGTCCCTTGGGTGAAAAACAAAAGCCCTTTTTTGGCTGTGGCTGGTGGGGGTGCTTGGGAGAAGAAGGGGCTGCCAGGTAGGGGCACACGTGTCTCTGAGGACAAGGGGCAATACTGGAAAGGGGCACAGTGGCCTTCAGCCGCAGGACACGGCCACTCCCCAGGACCCCAGCTAGTCCCCCGCCCATGGGGCACAGGCTCACCCTCGAGTGGCACAGGAATCCCAGGTAGACGACGGCCGCTGCGGGCAGGAGCACCAGCAGGAAGGCTGTGGCGGGCAGCAGGAGGTGCAGCAGGAGCCCGGCCACCAGCCGGCCGGGCAGCAGCAGGGGCCCCGGCCACCCTGGCCACGGCAGGGCTGAGGCCTGGTGGTCGGGAGGTCTCTGGGGCAGCATAGGCGCTGTGTCCAAATCACCGCCTCCCTCTTCCTCCTCTGTCTCCCTTCCCTGCTCACTCATGCTTCTGACGCTGCAGGCCTGCGGCCCGGGTGGTGTTCAGGTGCAGAGCGATGCTCCCCAGGGCCACCCTAGAAGACCTTTAACCCCGCCCCACGTTGCAGCTAGTCCACATCTCCCAGCCAGACCGTGGACCCTTGCTAGGGATGTCCTGCCCTGATGTCTGTCCCAGAGCCACACCCCCACCTCAGTTTCCCTTCTGCCAGGCAGCTGCAGCTCCAGCCGCGCCAGTCTCCAGTCCCAGCCAGCTCCTGGTGCTCTGGGCAGGCCTTGCAGGGCCCTTCCCACCAGGGCCTCCTCCCTCCCTGTCCCGCCCTCCCCCTATGCAGCTCCTCCACACAAAGACTTCATTTCAAAGGGATTGACTCCGACAGCTGCCCCATCAGTAGCTGCCACCTGGAGCCCGGCCCCCCACCCCATTTCCCAGCCCCAGCCCCGCTGCTCCCTCATCTGAACGTCAGTGTCCTCCGCCTGTGTCAGAGTGGATGAGAGGGCACCTGGGATGTGTGTGAGCTGTAAGGTGTGGGGCCTGTACACAGCAGGCACTCAGCAGGCAGCCAGGGACCATAGGCACCCTCATGTCTGAATGCAGCCATCCCGAGCAGAGGAAAGGCAGATTTTCCAGGACAAGAACCTGTGTTCCATCTTTTTTTTTTTTTTTCTTTTTGAGACAGAGTCTTACTCTGTCACCAGGGCTGGAGTACAGTGGCACGATCTCGGCTCACTGCAACCTCTGCATACCTGGTTCAAGTGATTCTCCTGCCTCAGCTTCCCTAGTAACTGGGACTACAGGCACTTGCACCATGACCAGCTAATATTTGTATTATTATTTTTTTTTTTTTGGAAGGAGTCTGCTCTGTGGCCCAGGCTGGAGCGCAGTGGTGCGATCTCGGCTCACTGCAAGCTCCGCCTCCCAGGTTCACGCCTTTCTCCTGCCTCAGCCTCCCAAGTAGCTGGGACTACAGGCACCTGTCACCATGCCCGGCTAATTTTTTTGTATTTTTAGTAGAGACGGGGTTTCATAGCGTTAGCCAGGATGGCCTCGATCTCCTGACCTCGTGATCCGCCCGCCGTGGCCTCCCAAAGTGCTGGGATTACAGACGTGAGCCACTGCGCCCGGCTGTATTTTTTTTTTTTTTAGTAGAGACAGGGTTTCACCCTGGTGGCCAGGATGGTCTCGATCTCTTGACTTTGATGCCCGCCTCGGCCTCCCAAAGTGCTGGGATTGCAGGCATGAGCCGCTACGCCCAGCCCATCATTTCTAGTCGGGGCAAAACTTTTCCCATCCAAAACCCCAACCAGTTTCTCTGAACGTTACCCCCAACTCTGACTTTTTTTTGAGACAGGGTCTCATTCTGTCACCCAGGCTGCAGTGCAGTGGTTCAATCACGGCTTACTGCAGCCTTGACCTCCTGGGCTCAATCAGTCCTCCCACCTCAGCCTCCTAAATAGCTGGGACTACAGGCACCTGCCACCACACCTGGCTAATTTTGGTATTTTTTGTAGAGATGGGATCTTGTCCTGTTGCCCAGGCTGGTCTGGAACTCCCGGCCTCAAGTGATCCGCCTGCCTGGGCCTCCCACAGTGCTGGGATGGCAAGCATCAGTCCCCGCGCCTGGCACAGTCCCTGATGTCTGTCCGTCTCCCAGGGTTTTATTGCACATCAGTAGTTCAGCTCCATTTTCTTTTCTTTCTTTTTTTTTTTCCGAGGTGAAATTTTTTGCTCCTGTTGCCCAGGCTGGAGTGCAATTGCACGATCTCGGCTCACTACAACCTCCACCTCCCAGGTTCAGGCAATTCTGCCTCAGCCTCATGAGTAGCTGGGATTACAGGCACCCACCACGCCCAGCTGATTTTTGTATTTTTAGTAGAGGTGGGGTTTCACCATGTTAGCCAGAATGGTCTCAAACTCCTGACCTCAGGTGATCCGCCCGCCTCAGTCTCCCAAAGTGCTAGGATTACAGGCGTGAGCCACTGCACTCGGCTTCCAACTCCATTTTCTTTTTTTTTAGACGGAGTCTCGCTCTATTGCCCAGGCTGGAGTGCAGTGGCCGGATCTCAGCTCACTGCAAGCTCCGCCTCCTGGGTTTACGCCATTCTCCTGCCTCAACCTCCCGAGTAGCTGGGACTACAGGCGCCTGCCACCTCGCCCGGCTAGTTTTTTGTATTGTTTAGTATAGACGGGGTTTCACCCTGTTAGCCAGGATGGTCTCAATCTTCTGACCTCGTGATCTGCCCGTCTCGGCCTCCCAAAGTGCTGGGATTACAGGCTTGAGCCATTGTGTCCGGCCCCAAATCTATTTTCATAATTAATTGAGAGGAGTAGGTGTCTGTGAGCTGAGCCGTTCCCTGTGAGGTCTTCTAGTGGGCTCCATCCCTTTCAACAAGTTCCAGGCCTCTCCATCTTGCCTACTTCTTTCAGACCTGTGAACAGGAAGGAGAGTGGCACCACGTGGCGTGTGACATCTAGCAGGGCAGTAGAGGCCTCCCTGCAGTGTCCCTACAGCGCTGGGCATGGTGGCTTACACCTGTAATCCCAGCACTTTGGGAGGCTGAGGTGGGTGGATCACTTGAGGTCAGGAGTTTGAGACCAGCCTGGCCAATTTGGTGAAAGCCAGTCTCTGCTAAAAATACAAAAATCAGGCCAGGCACTGTGGCTCATGCCTGTAATCCTGCACTTTGGAAGGATGAGGCATGTGTATCACTTGAGGTCAGGGGTTCAAGACCAACCTGACCAATGTGGTGAAACCTCGTCTCTAAAAAAAAAAATACAAAACTTAGCTGGGCTTGTTGGCATGCGCCTGTAGTACCTGCTACTCGGGAAGCTGAGACAGGAGAATTGTTTGAACCCGGGAGGAGGAGGTTGCAGTGAGCCGAGATCAAACCATTGCATTCTAGCCTGGGCGACAGAGAGAGAATCCATCTCAAAAAAAAAAAAAAATTCGGCGTGGTGGTGGGCGCCTGTAATCCCAACACTTTGGGAACCTGTGGAAGGCAGATCACTTGAGGTCAGGAGACCAGCCTGACCAACATGGTGAAACCCTATCTCTACTAAAAATACATAAATTAGCCAGGCGTGGTGGTGGGTGCCTGTAATCCCAGCTACTTGGGAGGCTGAGGCAGGAGAATCACTTGAACCTGGCAGATGGTGGTTCCAGTGAGCTGAGATCACGCCACTGCACTCCAGCTTGAGTGACAGAGTGAGACTCCATCTAAAAAATACAAATAGAAAGTTTAAAAAAGTTGCAGAACCTCTGCTTTCTAAGTGCCCCCCAACCAGGCCCCTCGCTTATTCATTCAACAAACACTGCTGAACTGCTACTGAGTCCCAGGGACTGTCACCAGAAAAGGAGGTCCCGATCCAGACCCCAAGAGAAGGTTCTTGGACCCCACGCAAGGAAGAATTCGGATGAGTCCACCAAGTAAAGTGAAAGCAAGTTCAACAGGAAAATAAAGGAATGAGAGAAGGGCTGCCCTGTGGGCTGAGCAGCGGCCTGGGCTGCTCCACCGAGAACACTCACTGTTGTTTCCCGGGAGAGGGGCAGGCAATTCCCGGAAGTGAGGGTTCCTCCCTGTCTTAGACCATCTAGGGTAAGTTCTGGCGTTGCCATGGCAACCGTAAACTGCTGGTGGGCATGTATCTCATGCTAATGTATTATAATCAGCGCATAAAGAGCAGTGAGGACTGGCTGTCTTGGTTTTGGTGGTTTGGGGCCGGCTTCTTCACGGCATCCTGTTTTATCAGTGGGGTCTTTGTGACCTGTACCTTCTGCTGATCTCATCCTGTGACTAAGAATGCCTGACCTCCAGGGAATGCAGCCCAGCGGGTCTCGGCCTCATTTTACCCAGCCTGTTCAAGATGGAGCCGCTCTGGTTCAAATGTCTCTGCAGAACCACTCCAGGTTCTTTGGATTCCACGGCAAGGGGGCTGCGGCTTCTGCCCTTCCGTGCCCCACTGTGTGTGGGTCCTACAAGCATCACAGAGGCAGCTGTGGCTGCCCCCACTATGGTGGAACCTGGGAGACGGTAGTCTTGGGAGCGGCCTCTTGCAGGTCCATTCTTGCCTCTGTACCTCTGGGAAGCTGGCATGAGGCAGTTTCTGGGGCCTCCCTGGCCCTGATGAGGATGGGACTTCCCACTCAGCCCCCAGAGCTCCTCACATCTTTCCTGGTCAGCCTCACAGAGCTTTCCTTCTAGAAGAGGAAGGCAGACATTTAAATAAAATAAACACATACTTTCCCATAGTGATAAATGCTGAAAACTAAAACCGTTAGAGATGCACGTTGCCTCAGATCCATCAGTGGTGAGGCTTTGGGAAGGTGACCGATGAGTAGCCTGAGGAGGTTTGCAGGGCAGGGTCTGTGTGGCTGGGTGGGTGGTGGGATGGGGCCCCTGGTCCCTTGTCTGGAGACCCTTTGGGCCCTTGGAGAGGCGTCCTCTAGGGAGTGGGGGAGGCCAGGCCTGGGCCCTCTGGAGACCCTGTCCTTGGGGACCTGGGAGGCTGAAGGGGGCTGAAGTGGGAATGGGTAGCCCCCATCGCCTTTCCCGTGCAGCTGCTGGAGGGGCCGGGCTGCTGCAGCCATCCCAAAAAGCCATGTTCCCTTCTGTCTGGCCCCAGGTACTGGGAGACAGGAAAATGCCCTCAGCGCCAGCCCCACCTACCCTGTGCCAGGCCCCCAGAATCCCGCTGTCCCAGGCCGTGCTTGAGCAGAGCTGCTTTTCCACGTGCAGACGTGCCCTAGCAGGGATTCTCCCCACACTCCCTCCTGCCCCCTGCCCCCACCTGCCCCAGCATCTGTCCCTTCCCTGGCTCCAGACTTGCCCCAGCCAGTCCCCAAAGGGTATTCGTCCCTACCGCGCCAGAGCCACCCTCTTCTCCAGGCCACCTGTCTGGAGTCCTTGATGAATCTTTTGTCCTGTCCATCATTTAGAGAAAGGAAGGCCAGAACCTCACCCTGCTCTCCTCCCTAGCCTGGAATCGGGAGGAGGGGCCGGCACCCACCCCTGAGTGGGCTTAGCCAGCACAGACAGGAGTGAGGGTGAGGGGGCTGCCTGAGGGGGGGCACTGTGGAGAGGCCTGTGAGGCCTTCCAGGGGCACGTCAGAGCACATCCAAGGCTGTGCTTCCTGGGGGAGGTGGCATCTGAGCAACTTTCGTCCACAGGCATGTTCCTGCTTGTCCTGCCCAACCGCCCTGGCCTTTGTTCCCCAGGAGGGCAGCCGAGCTGGGGCCTTGGCAGCCACAGGGGAGGGAGCATGTTGGGCAGGGGCTGTGCCTGAAGGCAGGGCCTTCCTAAGTGGCTGAGTAAACAGCTTCAGGTGGCCTCAGCCTGAGCCCAGGGGACCAGCTGTGTTCTCCCACCCCCTGCAAGGCTGAAGCTGCCGCCTTTCAGCAGCGCACTCTCCACCCCAAAGCCTGCAGAAGGCATTTTTTGAAGGTCAGCAGGCTGAGCCTGGGCCAGAACCCATCTGCAGAGGAACCCCAGCCAAAGCAGAAAGCTCCTGCGCCAGCTCCCTTGGGTAACTGGAGCCAAGTCCCTCTGAAGGCTAAGTGGTAACTGGAATGGGGGGCTCCAGGTTGGCCCAGGACACTGGGCTGGGGGCAGGCCAGAGGCCTCCACGGTGGATGCAGGATCCCTGCTCCCCCAGATGGACTCCCAGAGGCCTGAGCCCAGACAGGAGGAGGAGGAACAGGAACTGCAGTGGATGGAGCTGGACTCCAAAGAGGTCCTGGGAACCAGGACAGAGGAGCCCAGTGTCTTCCAGGGCTGGGGGCACCTACTCCAGGCTGTGTGGAGGGGCCCTACAGGCCTGGTGATGCAGCTGCTGCGGCAAGGGGCCAGCGTGGAGGAGAGGTGCACCTGGGCTGGGGGGTGCAGGGGTCCGTTCTCTGGGTGGGGCAGGATGGGGGTCCCAGCACTGGGTGGGTGGAGGAGTCCCTTTTCTGGTTGGGGTAGGACAGGGGTTCCAGTGCTAGGTGGGCGGCAGGACTGGGTGGGTGGGGCTGGGCGGGGTTCTGGTCAGTGGTCCATCCCCGCGCCGACGCCCTTGCCCTCTCCTCAGGGACCACGCAGGCCGGACCCCGCTCCACCTGGCTGTGCTGAGGGGCCACGCGCCCCTGGTGCGTCTCCTGCTGCAGCGAGGGGCCCCGGTGGGCGCGGTGGACCGGGCGGGGCGCACGGCGCTGCACGAGGCCGCCTGGCACGGGCACTCGCGGGTGGCCGAACTGCTGCTGCAGCGCGGGGCCTCGGCGGCGGCGCGCTCCGGGACGGGCCTCACGCCGCTGCACTGGGCAGCCGCCCTGGGCCGCACGCTGCTAGCCGCGCGCCTGCTGGAGGCTCCGGGCCCGGGACCCGCGGCGGCGGAGGCAGAGGACGCGCGCGGCTGGACGGCGGCGCACTGGGCGGCCGCGGGCGGGCGGCTGGCGGTGCTGGAGCTGCTGGCGGCCGGCGGCGCGGGCCTGGACGGCGCCCTGCTCGTGGCGGCCGCGGCGGGGCGCGGGGCCGCGCTGCGCTTCCTCCTGGAGCGCGGGGCGCGGGTGGATGCTCGGGATGGCGCGGGGGCCACAGCGCTGGGTCTGACGGCCGCCCTAGGCCGCCCGCAGGTACGTCCCGCCCTCCGCCCGGCAGTGATGGGATGGGGCGCAGGGTAGGAGCTCCAGAGAGGTGCCCCCGGGACAGCCGGAGCCGGGCTGGGGGACGGTGTCCGGGCACGAAGGTGACCGCGCCCCCGGCTATGCCCCTCCCGTGTAGACCAGGGCGGGACCCGAGGCCCGGGGCTTGGCAGCAACAGACTCTCTGCCAGCGCCCGGCTTGTGCCCGAACCCCCCTGTTCCCGGGCAGCGGGCAGGGCTGCAGATCCTTGAATTTGCTCTAAGGACCCTTAGGGGGAAAAGTGGACGTTTCCAAGCAGAGCCGCTCCAGGCCAGCCTTGGGTTCGGCCTCACTTAAAGCATGAGGAAATGGTGACAGGAGAGTCAGGCCACTGGGGGGACAGAAGAGTCCTGGGCTGGGCAAATGCTTGGTGGCTCTGTCCCTCGCCTGCTGGGCTGAGGCCAGCTCCTGCTCTTCTTCTCTCCTGTTCTAGGACATTGAGGTGCTGCTGGGCTACGGGGCAGACCCAGGCGTCAGGGACAGGCATGGCCGCTCTGCGCTGCACAGGGCTGCCGCCCGGGGACACCTACCCACCGTCCAGCTGCTGGTCACCCAGGGGGCCAAGGTGGATGCGCGGGACACCCTGGGCTTCACGCCCCTACACCACGCCTCTAGGGAAGGCCACGCGGAGGTTGCCAGCTGCCTCCTGGACAGGGGTGCTCAGGTGGATGCTACTGGCTGGCTCCGAAAGACTCCCCTACACCTGGCTGCAGAGCGAGGACATGGCCCTACCGTGGCGCTTTTGCTGAGCCGAGGGGCCAGCCCCACCCTGCGGACACAGTGGGCGGAGGTGGCCCAGATGCCTGAGTGGGGCTGGCCCCAGGTGCTTCCTGAACTTGGAGCGAGGCAGGAGTATGAGGGCACAGAGCCCAGGGGCTGAGCCAGACAGCAGGCTCTGGGCTCCACTGCCCCAGCGATTTCCAGGCTCTCTGGCTGAGGCTGCCTGCCTGGAGGGAACATCAGGGGAGAGGCTCCCAGAGGAGGGGGTGGGAGAAAGCGGGGTATGTGGCTTGAACTGGACCTGGGATGGCCACCAGCTCCCAGGAGGGCCCACTGACCCTGCAGCTCCAGCCTTCTCCGCACTCCAGCAAAGAATGAGTTGTGGCAACTGATGCGACCAAAACCTGATGACAGACAGTGGCACGGACCTGGACGGGCGGCCCCTCTGTCTTCCCTTCCTTCCCTCTGTCTGCACACCCTTGGGGCGCCCTCTTCAGTTGCTCTCTGTAGGCCGCGGTGTTCAAACTGTTTTCTTAGATTTGTGTATGTCACCTCGGCAACCATGAATTACACGAGCAAACTTACCGCCACGGCTGTTCTCACTTCCATCCAGAGCCCAGACCCTGACCCACCTCCTCACCTAACTCCTGCACAAGCCCATACTTCCCCTGCCCTGAGTCGCCCAAGGCCAGGAACAGGCAACCAGGACAGCCGCCGTGCACCAAGGCCAGATGGCTTTTTTTTCTTTTCTTTCTGTTTTTTTAAATGGAGTTTCGCTCTCGCTGCCCAGGCTGGAGTGCAATGGCGCAATCTCAGCTCACTGGCAACCTCCGCCTCATGGGTTCAAGTGATTCTCCTGCCTCAGCCTCCCGAGTAGCTGGGATTACAGGTGCCCACCACCATGCCTAGTTAACTTTTTATATTTTTAGTAGAGATGGGGTTTCACCATGTTGGCCAGGCTGGTCTTGAACTCCTGAACACAGGTGATTTGCCTGCCTTGGCCTCCCAAAGTGCTGGGATTACAGGAGTGAGCCACCGTGCCCAGTCAAGATGGCATTTTTCAAGCTGGCCCATTCTGAGCTGCTCACCCCGCCCTCCCTGTCCTTCCCACAGAACCCTTAGCCAAGGCTCTGGTCTTAGCTTTTCCCCTCTCTGCCTCCTGACAAAACATGGGGGGTTCTCATGTCGCCCTGCATAGTGTGGGAAATGCACATATAGCTAAGGAAATGCAAGTAATAAAAATCTCCAATAACATCAGGTTCTCCATGTCTCCCATAGCTAAGGAAATGCAAGTAATAAAAATCTCCAATAACATCAGGTTCTCCATGTCTCCACTCAGTTACCTCCATAAACTGAAAATCCTGCAGGTAGGCCAGTTGTGCCTGTAATCCCAGCACTTTGGGAGGCCAAGGTGGGAAGATCACTTGAGCTCAGGAGTTTTGAGACTAGCCTGGGCAACATGGTGAAACCCCATTTCTACCAAAAATACAAACATTGGCCAGGCATGCACTTGTGGTCCAGCTACTCAGGAGGCTGAGGTGGGAAGACCACTCAAGCCCAGGAGCGGAGGCTGCAATGAGCCGAGATCGCGCCACTGCACTCCAGAGTAGAGTGAGACCACATCTAAAAAAAAAAGTATAGTTTTTTTTTTCTTCTTCTTTTTGTTTTTTGAGATCAGGTCTTGGATCTGTCACCCAGGCTAGAGTGCAGTGGCGTGATCTTGGCTCACTGCAGCCTCAGCCTCCTGGGTTCAAGCGATTCTCCCACCTCAGCTGGGATTACTGGGGCACGCCACCACGCCCAGCTACTTCTTGCATTTTTAGTAGAGAGGGGGTTTCACCATGTTGGCCAGGCTGGTCTCGAACTTCTGACCTCAGGTGATCCACCTGCCTCGGCCTCCCAAAGTTGTGTAGTGCCACTGCACCCGGCCTCTGGAGTACAATGAATGGCGTGATCTTGGCCCAGCACAAACTGCCTCCCGAGTAGAGTTCCAGAAATTCTGCCTCAGCCTCCTGAGTAGCTGACCATGTTGGCCAGCCTGGTCATTTAAGGTCAGGAGTTCGAGACCACCCTGGCCAACATTGTGCAATCCTGTCTCTACTAAAAATAAAAAAATTAGCTGGGAGTGGCAGGGAGTGCCTGTAATCCCAGATACTCGGGAGGCTGAGGCAGGAGAATCGCTTGAACCGGGGAGGCAGAGGTTGCAGTGGGCTGAGATCACACCTTTGCACTCCAGCCTGGGCGACAGAGCAAAACTCTGTCTCAAAAAAAAAAAAAAAAAAGACACAACAGTGAATGCAGTGCGTCATCCTGGACTGAATCCTCAACAGGGAAAAAAAGGTATAAAGGACATTTGAGACGAGTTAAATCTGGACTATGGGCTGGGTTCGGATTTTGATCATTGTACTGTGTGGTTCCTAAGAGTAAATACACAGCAAAGTGTTTAGGTATCTCAAGCTTCTCAAGTGGTTTGCAAAAAATCCAGTATGTTTATATTTATAGAGACAATGATTCGAAAATGGAGCAAAATGTAAACAGGAGGTGAATTTGGTTCGAGAGTATTAAACAAATGGAGCAAATGAAAACAGCTGGCACGTTCCCGTAGCAAACACTGGGGAGTTTTCCTTGTACTAGTATTCCAACTTTTCGGGCGCGGTGGCTCAAGCCTGTAATCCCAGCACTTTGGGAGGCCGAGACGGGCGGATCACGAGGTCAGGAGATCGAGACCATCCTGGCTAACAGGGTGAAACCCCGTCTCTACTAAAAAATACAAAAAACTAGCCGGGAGAGGTGGCAGGCGCCTGTAGTCCCAGCTACACGGGAGGCTGAGGCAGGAGAATGGGGTGAACCCGGGAGGCGGAGCTTGCAGTAAGCTGAGATCCGGCCACTGCACACTCCAGCCCGGGCAACAGAGCAAGACTCCGTCTCAAAAAAAAAAAAAAAAGAAAAAATCATATTCAAGTATAATAAAAAGTTACAAAGAAACTGCATACCTCCGATCATTTTTGTGGTAATATAGCAAAAATATAAAATTACCCATAATATAAAACTTTTTTTTTTTTTTTTT
>NW_022307663.1:0-6406 GCF_002776525.5 Piliocolobus tephrosceles | reverse complement strand
AGCTGGGACTACAGGCGCCCGCCACCTCGCCCGGCTAGCTTTTTGTATTTTTTAGTAGAGACGGGGTTTCACCGTGTTAGCCAGGATGGTCTGGATCTCCTGACCTCGTGATCCGCCCGTCTCGGCCTCCCAAAGTGCTGGGATTACAGGCTTGAGCCACCGCGCCCGGCCGTCAAGTTGATCTTACAGTCACACTGGGGGTTAGGGATTCAACCTGTGAATTTGGAAAGGGGAGGGGACATGATTCCGTTCATAATATGGAGTTACATCTTACTGAATGCCTACTCTTTTTTTTTTGAGACAGGGTCTTGCTGTGTCAGGCTGGAGTGCAGTGGCATGATCTTGGCTCACTGTGACCTCTATCTCCTGGGCTCAAGTGATTCTCCCACATTAGCATCTCGAGTAGCTGGGACTACGGGTGCATGCAACCACGCCTGGATAATTTTTGTATTTTTAACAGAGACAGGGTTTTGCCATGTTGGTCAGGCTGGTCTTGACCTCCTACCCTCAAGTGAACCGCCCATCTCGGCCTCCCAAAGTGCTGGGATTACAGGCATGAACCACCGTGCCCAGTCCTGAATGCCTACTCTTGACTAGACACTATGTATTTCACATTCATAATCTCCCGTTCATCCTCACATTATAGTGAGGCCATTATTAACTTGGCCTTTATTTCCAGAATCTGAGTACTGGTCACGAAACAATTTATACTCCCTTACTTAGGTGATCAGAGTTGGGGCAAAGATAGCTTAGATAGAAACTTCTGCTTGACTCCTGATAAGCATGAGCATATGGAAAGCTCCAGGTGACGCTTACCAGAGTTCCTTTCTCCTTTCTTGTTTTTTTTTTTTTTGTTTGTTTGTTTGTTTTGTTTTTGTTTTTGTTTGAGATGCAGTTTCACTCTTGCTGTCCTGGCTGGAGTGCAATGGTGCGATCTCGGCTGACTGCAACCTCCGCCTCCCGGGTTGAAGCGTTCAAGCAATGCCTTAGCCTCCCGAGTAGCTGGGATTACAGGCACCTGCCACCACACCCAGCTAATTTTTTGTATTTTTAATAGAGCCAGGGTTTCACCATGTTGGCTAGGCTGGTCTCAAACTCCTGACTTCAGGTGATCCACCTGCCTCGGCCTCCCAAAGTGCTGGGATTACAGGTAGGAGCCACCACGCCCCGCCCTTTCTCCTTTCTTTTCTTTTTTTTTTTGAGACAGAGTCTCGCTGTGTCACCAGGCTGGAGTGCAGTGGTGCGATCTCAGCTCACCGCAACCTCTGCCTCCCGAGTTCAAGCGATTCTCCTGCCTCAGCCTCCTGAGTAACTGGGACTACAGGTGCGTGCCACACGCCCAGCTAATTTTTAGTAGAGACGGGGTTACACCATATTGGCCAGAATGGGCTCCACCTCTTGACCTCGTGATCTGCCCGCCTTGGCCTCCCAAAGTGTTAGGATTGCAGGCATGAGCCACAGCACCTGGCCTCTCCTTTCTTAAAGCTACCCTTCCTCCTTCTTCTCAGCTCCTACCCATTCTTTATCTGCACTTGCTCGCTTTTTGCTCCTAATTCCTGCCTCGGTTTGACCTCAGAAGCACTCCTTATTGCTGCTTCTGTGCCAGTCCCCCATGTATGGACCGGGAGTGATTCTGCAGCCACTCCATGTACTGCAATCCATCCCCTAGCTCATGCTAGAGGATGCCTGTGTTACCAGTATAGCTGAAAAACAGCTTTTTTTTTTTTTTTTTTTTGTAGATGTGGCTGATTTTCATAAAGGTACCCTCCCCTCACCATTATATTAAATGGAGAAAGTAAAACTTACAGAGCTCTAGTGTCTTGCCCAAGGCCAGAGCCAGGGTCTATTATACTTTGTGGGTTTTAGTCTAAGCCCAGTGCTTTCTGAACTATGTCACAGAACTACCCCTTCTCTTCTGTCTTCTACTCAGCCCCATGCTTTTGCTTCAGCCACTCAAGGTAATATCTCTCAATGATACTTATAATCCTTTTCTTCTTCGACCTCTTTCTGTAGCATGTGGTACCGTTAGGTACTATCTTTTTTTTTTTTTCATTTGTTGAGACGGATCTCACTCTGTCACCCAGGCTGAAGTGCAGTGGTGTGAACATGGCTTACTGCAGCCTTAACCAGCCTAAGCTCAAGCGATCCTCCCACCTCAGCCCCCAAGCAGCTGGGACTGCAGGCACACATCACCATGCCCTGCTAATTCTTCTATTTTTTGTACAGATAGGTTTTCGCCATGTTGGGCAGACTGGTCTCGAATTCCTGACCTGACCTCAGGTGATCCACTCACCTTGGCCTCCCAAAGTGCTCAGATTACAGGTGTAATGTCTTTATTTTCACATTGTCTTATTTTTAGTTCTGAATCTACCTGTTAAACTGTTGGCATTTCATTTATCTGATCACTGGCACTTTTTGTTTTTTGAGGTGTACCACATAAATAGCAGCCTATTCCCTACCCACAGGACTGTCCCAGCTACAGGTGGCACCTTTTTCCTCTTTGTATACATGCTGTGAATCTTGTAATGACTTTGATCCCAGCAGATTCTGACTTGGGTAACTGGTGACCACGTTTTGTGCAACACACAAAATTTATGAAGGCACTCAAACTTTCTAAGGAAGGCTGTAAGTTCTCTTAAGAGTAATGTCAAAGGCTGGGCGCAGTGGCTCATACCTGTAATTCCAGCACTTTGGGAGGCCGAGGTGGGCGGATCATGATGTCAGGAGATGGAGACCACCCTGGCTAACATGGTGAAATCCCGCCTCTATTAAAAATACAAAAAATTAGCCAGACGTGGTGGCAGACGCCTGTAGTCCCTGCCACTTGGGAGGCTGAGGCAGGAGAATCGCTTGAACCCAGGAGGCAGAGTTTGCAGGGAGCCAGATGGCACCACTGCACTCCAGCCTTAGTGACAGAGCAAGATTCCATCTCAAGGAAAAAAAAAAAAGAGTAACGTCAAAGATTGACAGTCTGAGAGACAGATGGGGGTTTGCCAGAATAGCCTGGAAAATTATCTTATAATGTTAGATTAGGCCACAGGGCAAAAAAAATAGAGTGATACCACAGACTGACAGTATTTTTGCCTTTGGTATTTTCCTCAGAGACCCTGTTAAGTATAGTTCTTTGAGAACTGACGTAACACTGTCAAAAATGTAGGGGGGTTAGATAAATAACACTGCCTGTTACAATGGTGGATTTTTAGGTGATTTAAGTAAAATTCAGAAGGAAAGAACACATGGGTAATCATTTTAACAAATGAGATAGTGGAAGACATTTATTTTTAGCATTATGGAAACATTCCAAGAAGCAGATGCCCTCTCACCATCTGAGAGAAAATGAAAATCCACTATGAGAGAAAACTGAAGGCTTTAATACAGATTTAAGTAAAATGGCCTGGTAATGGAAAAGCTGACTGAGGAGTATGTTCCTGCCTGTAACATTTCTTCGCTCAGGCGGTAGTTTCTGAATTTAATGAAGGGATTATTGGATGACACTGAAGAGATCTGTTGGACTAGCAGATCAGTATAAATGTTTCCTCCATGACTGGCAGGTCTTTCCTATGAGGATTACTGAGGGAGATGTCTCTTTGACTGGATTATCTGGAACTTTTGTCAAGGAGCCATCGGGTTCTGCAGACCACACATCCAGCCAGTGTGTCTATAGCCAGTATTTTGTGATTTTTTTTTTTTTTTTGAGACAAGGTCTTGCTCTGTCACCCAGGCTACAGTGCAGTGGTGTGAGCATGGCTCACTGCAGCCTCTACCTCCTGGGCTCAAGCGATCCTCCTGCCTCAGCCCCCCAAAGTAGCTGGGACCACAGCATGCACCGTAACACCTGGCTGACTTTCGTATTTTTTGTAGAGAGGGAATCTTGCAATGTTGCCCAGGCTGGTCTCAAACTCCTAGGCTCAAGCGATCCTCCCCCTGGGCCTCCCAAAGTGCTGGGATTACAGGCGGGAGCCACTGTGCCCCATCTTACCCTGTGAATCCTTCAACCTGCCTCAACTCGAGCCAACAGAGCTGCTGGCACCACCTGAAAGCTATGGTTGCCTGACTACCGCATGGCCTGACCTAGAGGCTGGAGGGCTTCTCCTTGGCATGCACCGCAATGTGGGTCTTGAGCGCCCCCACGTACGTGAAGCTCCTTCCACACTCATCACAAGAAAAAGGCCTCTCCCCACTGTGAAGGCACAGATGGGCCTTCAGGATTCTCTTCTGGAAGAAGCCTTTGCCACACTCAGGACACCGGAAGGGCCTGTCTCCGCTGTGCGTATACAAGTGGACCTTCAAGCTGCCCCTGATGCAGTAGCTCTTGTCACACTCCGGACACTGGAAGGGCTTCTCCCCGCTGTGGACTCGAATGTGTTCTGTGAGCCGGTACTGTTGAGTGAAACTTTTGCCACATATCACACAAGAGAACGGCTTTTGACCACTGTGCTGCAGCAGGTGGCTTTTCAGATTTCCCTTGAGGCGGAAAGTCTTCTGGCATTCAGGACACTGGTAGGGCTTCTCGCCACTGTGCAGCCTCAGGTGCTCGGTGAGCTGAGACTGATGCGTGTAGGTCTTGCCGCACTCACCGCACGCGAAGGGCTTCTCGTCCCTGTGCATCCGCTGGTGGAACTTCATGGAGGCCTTCCAGGAGAAGCTCTTGTCGCACTCGGGACACTGGAAGGGCTCCTCGCCACTGTGAAGCCTCGTGTGCTCTGTGAGATGCGCGCGCCGGCGGAAACTGCGGCCGCACTCGGCGCAGGAGAACGGCTTTTCCGTGGTGTGCACCTTCAGGTGCTGCGTCAGCCGCGACTGCTGAGAAAAGGTCTTTTTGCACTCACCGCAGGGAAACTCCTTCTGCCCGTCGTGGACTCTGGTGTGGCAGGCGAGCTTGGAGGGCCGCGTGAAGCGCTTGCCGCACTCGGCGCAGGGGAAGGGCTTCTGCTCGCTGTGCAGGCGCTGGTGGGCGCGCATGGCGTTCCTCCAGAAGAAGCCCCTGCTGCACTCCGGGCACTGGAAAGGCCTCTTCCCGCTGTGCTGCAGCCCGTGGGCTTTCAGGCTTCTCTTGAGGCGGAAACTTTTGTTACACTCGGGACACGAAAAGGGCTTCTCTCCCGTGTGAACTCTGATGTGCTCGTCCAGCTTAATCTTGTAGATGAATTTCCTGCCGCATTCAGCACAAGAAAACGGCTTTTCCTCGCTGTGCGTCCTCTGGTGGGTCTTCAGGGCAGCCTTCCGGGAGAAGCTCCGGCCACACTCGGGACAGTGGAAGGGCCTCTTCCCGCTGTGCTGGGACAGATGGACCTTCATGCCTCTCTTCAGGCGGAAGCACCGGTCACACTGCGGACACTGGAAGGGCTTCTCTCCGCTGTGCAGCCGCAGGTGCTCTGTGAGCTCGCACTGCTGCAGGAAGGCCCGGCCGCACTCCCCGCAGCAGAACGGCCGCTCCCCGCGGTGCAGACACAGGTGCTTCTTCAGGTTGGCCCTGTACCGGAAGGTCTTGTCGCACTCAGGGCACGGGTAGGGCCGCTGGCCGGTGTGGACAACCTGATGAGTGACGAGGCTGCCCTTCAGGAAGTAGCTCTTCTCACACTCACTGCACTGGAACCGCTTCTTCTGACACAGGAGCCTCTGCGTCCGCCTCCGTTCGGACTTCCCTCTGGACGTGTTTTTGTACTTTGGATATCTGCAGAGCTGGCTCTTGGAGTGGCTCCGTTTGTGCTTTAGCAAATCCCTCCTTACTTGGAAGACTTTCCTACAGACATAGCAGGAATAGCATCTTGGCCCTGTGGGAATTTCTAAGTGCCCTGGCGTCTCCCGAGGCTTATGCCGCAGGTCTTTCTTGTCTGGATCAGATGCTCTGATGCTGACTTTTTTATTTAGAATCTCTGCTTCTTTGAGACTTGGAGACTGGAAGGTGGCTCTTTGAGCTGATAAAATCTTTCTCTCCTTCCCTGGTAAGGCAGCACCCAAGTCCTGTTTTTGAGGACCATTTAAACGGTCCTCAAGAGAATTAAAAAAATCCTCTTCTTTTGTCCTGAGAGTTCCTTCGTGATCTGGAGCGGAAAAAGTATCACTCTCATCAGTGATATGTCTACCCTATAATTGGGTTCTAGGGCTGCCTTTTAAACTTTTTAAATTATTTTATTATTATTTGTGATAGAGTGTCACTCTGTTGCCCAGGCTGGAGTGTAGTGGCGCGATCTTGGCTCACTGCAACCTCCACCTCCTGGGTTCAAGCAGTTCTCCTGCCTCAGCCTTCCGAGTAGCTGGAATTGTAAGAGTGTGCCGTCGGCCGGGCGCGGTGGCTCAAGCCTGTAATCCCAGCACTTTGGGAGGCCGAGACGGGCGGATCACGAGGTCAGGAGATCGAGACCATCCTGGCTAACATGGTGAAACCCCGTCTCTACTAAAAAAT
>NW_022307662.1:3679-6401 GCF_002776525.5 Piliocolobus tephrosceles | reverse complement strand
AGAAGCTCTTTAGTTTAATTAGATCCCATTTGTCAATTTTGGCTTTTCTAGTTTACTGGCCTGTTTCTAACTTGCAAGCCCCCTCAATTGCATGAGTCAGAGGTTGTTTATTTGGCCCTTAAAGTAAATCCTCTCTCTTATCTCTCTCCAGATTTATCTATATTTATCAATCAATCAATCAATCAATCAAATCTGTCCATACCAGGAGAACTTTAATATAAACAGGAATGTATTATCTAGGATAGTTTAATGTAGCACAATTCAAACCAAACTCTGAGCAGACATTGAAGGCGGATAAGAAAAGATACTTGAACAACCAGCTTATAAACAAATAAATAACCCCCGAAGATCCCTTGATCCATATTTTAACAAATAGAAGTCTCCTTTGTTCTTAGGCTAAAATGATGGTAACTTACTCTTCTATCCCCAAAAATACTCAGCCAAATATCATTTATTAAATTATTAAATAATTATTCCCCTAAACTGGAGTTCCTACATAGTTTTGCATACTTTATCCAACATATATGCAATCGTCACTGGATGCGTTGGCTGTTGCTTCACCGGCCAAAAACTCTGTGGCCAGCAGCACCTCTGGCTGAATTTCACTTACACCCACTGGGCTTGTTCCAAACACTCAACTGACAGGCTGCGCTTGCCTCACGCTGTTAGTTTAGATCCCATGACCACTGAGGGCGAGCCAGGTGCAGAGTATTGAGGGATGTGTAAGGGAGTGAGCACAGGGTCCGGCCACTGCTCACAGCCAGGTGTTGCAGCTGCTGTGGCAGAACGGGCAGCTCCAGATGCTGGCTCAGGTGCCAGCTGCATGGAAAACTGCAGCTGGACCCGGCTTACCACAACAGCTTCTGCTGCAGGCGCCAGCATCTGAACGAGGGAAACAAGATGGCATCTGAAAACTTGGAGGTGTCAGCCACCACAGGGCCCCAAGGGGGGGAGGGTGTGTTACCACTCTCTCGATCCAGCTGCCCAAAGCACAGCAAACATGGAAGGGTGCATGTTTCAGCCCATTTGTGTTACAGCTTGGTCAGCCACTCTGGTCCACAGCTCCTGGGCAGGCCCAGCCCTGCCACTGCTTCCCATCCCAAGAGGCAGCTACCCAATGCCAGCAGAGGGTGAGAAGGCCATAGAGTTACAGCTCTGGCTTGGGGAATACTGAAATCTGAGCTCCCTGAAGGATTGCGCTGTTTACTCCCGCAGTCTGATGAACAGGAGCCTGTCGCTGCTTGCAGCTCAGAGAGCCGGCCAGGAACATGTTATAGCCATTTTTGTGTGTCAATTCAGCAGGTCCTGAGTTCTTGTCTGAAGTCCAAGAACAATGCAATAACGCATACAACTGGAGGGTGAGCAAAGCAGGGAAAATTTTGTAGAGCAACACAACAGCTCCCAGCAGACAGGAGACTTGAAGTGGGTAGCTCTTATCGGCAGGCACATAGTTAAAAAGTGTCTCTGAGTTCGGTTGAGTCTGGGGGTTTTTATAAGCATAGAATGGAAGCACTGTGTTCTGATTGGTCCATGGGTGGGAGTAAGTGCTTGCTGATTGGTCCATGGGCAGATTTGGAAAAAGTACCGTCTGATTGGCCAAATTGCATCAAAGAAGTTCTCACTCCAGGCAGTGTACTCCACCAGGAACTGGAAGCCCAGATATCAGACTTCAGCTTCACTCCAGCCTGAAGGTAGGTTTTACCAGGGACCCATCCCATCTGCCAAGGAATTTATCTGCCTCCTGCTGCTATCATAAGTATCATGCTTCATGAAGTTACTGCCATAGCCCTATGTTTTACACTAGAATTAAAGAAATTTTCAGCATAATTACCTCACTCTGAACTTTATTAAACGTTTCAACATCTTATAGTGAATTCTGCAAAGAACAATTGAATAGGACACACTGGCAATAACTAAATAATGATACATCTTTTTCCTCTCAAAAAATTTAACATACTAATGAAGACACAATGTCTACACTACATCTCCATCACCCTGGGAAAAATAGGACAATACTGATGAAACAGAGATAATCTCTAATGATATAAGAGGAAAAATTTACTTGAAATCAACAGCCTGAATCTCAGGATTAACTTTTACTAGGGAAAATTAACAAAATGGTGATTAATTATTGAGAGATATTCTGTAAAAACTGCTAAATTTCAAAGATAAAAATGCATGTGAAAAGTCAGAGTACAACACACACATACTTGTCTCCCTTCTGATTGTGTTATTGCTTATTATTATTTTATTTTGTATTTTTTAAAGTATGTTTTGTTTGTTTTGATTTGATTGGTTTTGTTTGACATTAGACATACAGCCATAAAGATGAGCAGAACAAAAGTGTGGCAATAAAATTATATAAATTTAAAAAATATGTGAGCAGCAAAACACTTAAGAGATCTCTTGCAGGAGGAGAAGGTTTGTGAGGCCTAAAGCCTAAGCTGACAATGAGGAAGCCCAAGCCTAACTCCATTTGTACTAACTGTTCAGGAAATGGCTGCAACAGATGCTCTGGAAGGGGAGGTCAATAGGAAACTTAAATGACAGAATTATTTTCTTGTTCATTTTTTTGAAAGATAGACTTCCAAATATGTTCCTACTTTCAAATCAGTCACTCAACTACTCCACCCAATAAAAGAATTAAAGTTTTGGCCAGACGCAGTGGCTCACATGTGAAATCCCAGCAATTTGGGAGGCTGAGGCAGGTGGATCATTTGAG
>NW_022307662.1:0-3669 GCF_002776525.5 Piliocolobus tephrosceles | reverse complement strand
GTGAAATCCCAGCAATTTGGGAGGCTGAGGCAGGTGGATCATTTGAGCTCAGAAGTTCGAGACCAGCCTGGGCAATGGGGTGAAATCCCTTCTCTACCAAATATACAAAAAATTAACCAGGCATGGTGGTGCCTTCTGTAGTCCCACCTACTCAGGAGGCTGAGGTGGGAGGATTGATTGAGCTTGGGAGTGGGATGTTGCAGTGAGCAGAGATCACTCAAGAAACCTGGGTGACAGAGTGAGACCCCATCTCAAAAAAAAAAAAAAAAAAAGGAAAGAAAGAAAGAGTCAATGTTTTTCTCAAGATCACAAGGTCTAATGACTGGGACACAGGAGACACAACAGAGGGTGATGGTAGAGTACGGAACCTTACATTGAGTGTCCATATGAATGATGAAAACACTGAAGAAAAATAGAAGATCCAATACGTTTTCTCAGTGAGAAAAACAAAAAAGAATCGGAAATTCTAAAATCTTCAGATGATTCAACAGCAGCACTGAAAGGAAGAAGAAAATGGAGCAATGCCTTCAAAAAGCTTAAATTAAGGAGATTTCCTTACTGATGCATACAGTGCATGCCTATTCCAATTATATATTAAGGGTAAAGTTTGAATAAGAGCATTAGTTAAAAGTCTTCATAAATAACTACTATTCACTTTTTTCAGTATGTGACACTGTACTGAAATGACAAGTAAACCAGGGAAAGAAAGACATAGAATAAACAAAACAAAGAAACTAAAATGAAAGTCAGTGAAGGGGATTCCTTGGGCTGTGTGGAAAGGATATTCAAAATGTAGTGGTTAGGTAACAGGTATAGTGAACAACCAACTCATAACAGTGAAATATAGAAGACTACAAGAGGAAATTGTCCATTAGAATTAAATTGACAGATGCCCCAAAGAAATGTACAGATTTAAAGTGTTGACATGGGATTATTTTTCAATTAATGACAGCAAAATTAAAGATCAAAAGCAGCCTATTTTTAACTCTAGAAATAACACAAATGTAGGCATGAAATAATATAAATAATCAAAATTAATTGGGCTTCACAGTTGTGACCAGCACTTACAATGTCAAAATAGTGTAAGCACTGAATACCTCTATCTATCTAATGCACATTTTAATGTATTTATTTAAGGGTAAAAAGCAAAAGAGAAAGATGAGAATGTGTAGTAAGAATAGGAGAAGGAAAGCAACATCCTCATTTTTACTATTGAAATGTCAATGGATAATGCTTAAAATGACACACACATAGACACAGACACATGCATATATCTATATACATATATAATATGTATAAACACATGTACATACATATATGCACATATATAAATTACACAGAACTCTGCATGCATTATGTACATACATGTTATCAAATAGAAATACAAGCATATCTCTAAGTGGTCTGGAAGTAAATACAAAGAATTAGTTAAAATTGTTCCCTTGAAGGAAAAGGAAGGGAAACACAGGGTACAAGGCTGATGGCTCATTTTTTAAAATTGGCTAATTTGCATTCCCTGGACAGTGTACAAATGTTCTATTTTCTCATCAGAAAAGAATGCAGGCTTTCTCAAAAATTATAGATCTAGCAGTTCCACTTAGTACATATCTGAGAGAAATCAGTATGTTAAAGAGATATCTGCATGCTTATGTTTACTGAGGCATTCATTATTCACAATAGCCCAGATATGAAATCAATCAAAGCATGCATTAATGGAGGAATGGATATTAAAAAAATGGTATATATACACAGTAGAGTACTATTCAGTCTTAAAAAAGAAGGACGTCCTGGAGACTTTACATTAAGTGAAATAAGTCAGGCATAAAAAGACGAGTACTTCATGATTTCACTTATATATGGAATCTTAGAAAGGCAAACTCAGAAGCAAAGAGTAGAATGGTGGTTAACAGGGATTAAAGAGTAGATTGGAGAGATGTTGCTTAGATAATGCACAATTTTAGGCTAAACAAATAAGTTCAAGAGCACTGTTGTATAATACAGTGACTATAGTTAATAACAAGGTATTGTTTTGAAAACCACTAAGAGATTAGATTTGAAGTGGTCACACAATAAATTAAGTATGTGAAGTAATGAATATGTTTATTAGCATGATTTAGCCATTCCACAGTGTATACATATATCAAAATATCATGTTGTACCTCATAAATATATCCAATATTATTTTTAATTTAAAAAGAATTAAATAAAAATAGTAGAACATAAAAATAAACATTGAGTATACAAATACATACAATAATTTTCATGAAAATACACATTACTCTCTGACTCCAATATAAAAGAAAAATGATAATTTAAATAACAAAGTGTCATAATGCAGAAAAGAATGAATGAAATGAAGAGAAATTTAAAAACCTAACGGATTGTTACATACATTTATTTCCTTCCCCTGCCAAAATCCCACTGAAGTGTCAATACCAACATTTTTTAAAAATGAATAAAAAACCTGCAGAGTAAAGGAAATAGGGAAGAGGACAACAGCAAAATAAATAGGTAAATTTTGAGAAGAGGAAAAGCAATTACTAAAGTGATAACTGCTTTAAGCAAGTCTAAGAGGCTGAAAATGAAATGCATATAAATGGAGATACCAAAATAAGTAAATCTATTTGCTTGTCAAAACCCTGGAAAGATTCACAAGTTGAAGGCAAGAGGAGACATAGAAAGTTGTGGGTACTCATGTAGATAAAAACAGAAGTCTCAAACCAAATTTACTCCAGAAGGTATTAAAACCCCAGATTCTCAATCTAGCTCCACAATACCTGCTATTTCTCTTCTCCCTTTCTCAATGTAGGATATTTACTTTTTAGAAAATGTAAGCAGAATCACTAGACTTAAGGTAAACAAAAAGTGAGAAATTTTTAACTTAAAGTCCTTTACTTTCCCCAGATTTCCCACCAATAGCAGCACAGAATTTTACTCCCCAAGTACTTTATTGAAAGTTGGTTTGCTAAAGATAAGGACAGGAATAGAGTAATTCCTGAGTGAAATAATAGTTATGGAAGAGGGCCAGTAAAAGGCAACTTGTCACTTGATCATGCTAGAGTGAAATTAATCATTTAACAAGAAAGGGAATTAAGTTAAAAATGAAAGCAAAAAGAAACCAATAGAATGAAAAAAGAATGTGAAAGAAAGGGGCAATATGGAGATAAAACAATATTTTAAAAGTCTACCATTTTTATCCTCAAAGAGAAAACAAGAGATAGTGTGTTCATGAAATAAGAATGGACAACAATCAAATGGGAATGGAAAAGGAACGGGAAGTCTTAAAAATTAAAAATATTTTAGCTCCTTCAAAATCTAACATAAAAGTAGAAAAAAGGTGTTCCAGAAGTAGGACAAACCCACAAAAATTAAAAATCAAAAATGAAAGTAGGGGGAGTGGGAAGAGAAAGACAATTAGAGAATCAATGCAAGAGATCCAACATTGACCAGGAGGAATTCTGGAAAGATACAGCACATCAGTAGTTAGGAAGAAAGTAGACCCATTACTCTTTGCCAACTACAGTCACTTTTTACCTGAAATAACCTCTGCTGTGTCTTAATTATAAAACAGGCAACCATTTCTTTCAGATAACAAATATACAAGAAAAAAACAAACAACCCCATCAAAAAGTGGGGAAAGGATATGAACAGACATTTCTCAAAAGAAGA
>NW_022307660.1:0-8923 GCF_002776525.5 Piliocolobus tephrosceles | reverse complement strand
GTTTTCAAAGGGAATTTTTCCAGTTTTTGCCCATTCAGTATGATATTGGCTGTGGGTTTGTCATAAATAGCTCTTATTATTTTGAGGTACGTTCCATCAATACCGAATTTATTGAGCGTTTTTAGCATGAAGGGCTGTTGAATTTTGTCAAAAGCCTTTTCTGCATCTATTGAGATAATCATGTGGTTCTTGTCTTTGGTTCTGTTTATATGCTGGATTACGTTGATTGATTTGCGAATGTTGAACCAGCCTTGCATCCCAGGGATGAAGCCCACTTGATCATGGTGGATCAGCTTTTTGATGTGCTGCTGAATCCGGTTTGCCAGTATTTTATTGAGGATTTTTACATCGATGTTCATCAGGGATATTGGTCTAAAATTCTCTTTTTTTGTTGTGTCTCTGCCAGGCTTTGGTATCCGGATGATGTTGGCCTCATAACATGAGTTAGGGAGGATTCCCTCTTTTTTTATTGATTGGAATAGTTTCAGAAGGAATGGTATCAGCTCCTCCTTGTACCTCTGGTAGAATTCAGCTGTGAATCCATCTGGTCCTGGGCTTTTTTTGGTGGGTAGGCTATTAATTATTGCCTCAATTTCAGAGCCTGCTATTGGTCTATTCAGGGATTCAAATTCTTCCTGGTTTAGTCTTGGGAGAGTGTAAGTGTCCAGGAAATTATCCATTTCTTCTAGATTTTCCAGTTGATTTGCGTAGAGGTGTTTATAGTATTCTCTGATGGTAGTTTGTATTTCTGTGGGGTCGGTGGTGATATCCCCTTTATCATTTTTTATTGCGTCTATTTGATTCCTCTCTCTTTTCTTCTTTATTAGCCTTGCTAGCGGTCTGTCAATTTTGTTGATCTTTTCAAAAAACCAACTCCTGGATTCATTGATTTTTTGGAGGGTTTTTTGTGTCTCTATCTCCTTCACTTCTGCTCTGATCTTAGTTATTTCTTGCCTTCTGCTAGCTTTTGAATGTGTTTGCTCTTGACTCTGTAGTTCGTTTAATTGTGATGTTAGAGTGTCAATTTTAGATCTTTCCAGCTTTCTCTTGTGGGCATTTAGTGCTATAAATTTCCCTCTACACACTGCTTTAAATGTGTCCCAGAGATTCTGGTATGTTGTATCTTTGTTCTCATTGGTTTCAAAGAACATCTTTATTTCTGCTTTCATTTCGTTATGTACCCAGTAGTCATTCAGGAGCAGGTTGTTCAGTTTCCATGTAGTTGAGCGGTTTTGATTGAGTTTCTTAGTCCTGAGTTCTAGTTTGATTGCACTGTGGTCTGAGAGACAGTTTGTTATAATTTCTGTTCTTTTACATTTTCTGAGGAGTGCTTTACTTCCAATTATGTGGTCAATTGTGGAATAAGTGCGATGTGGTGCTGAGAAGAATGTATATTCTGTTGACTTGGGGTGGAGAGTTCTATAGATGTCTATTAGGTCTGCTTGGTGCAGAGATGAGTTCAATTCCGGGATATCCTTGTTAACTTTCTGTCTCATTGATCTGTCTAATGTTGACAGTGGAGTGTTGAAGTCTCCCATTATTATTGTATGGGAGTCTAAGTCTCTTTGTAAGTCTCTAAGGACTTGCTTTATGAATCTGGGTGCTCCTGTATTGGGTGCATATATATTTAGGATAGTTAGCTCTTCCTGTTGAATTGATGCCTTTACCATTATATAATGGCCTTCTTTGTCTCTTTTGATCTTTGATGGTTTAAAGTCTGTTTTATCAGAGACTAGGATTGCAACCCCTGCTTTTTTTTGTTCTCCATTTGCTTGGTAGATCTTCCTCCATCCCTTTATTTTGAGCCTATGTATGTCTCTGCATGTGAGATGGGTCTCCTGAAGACAGCAGACTGATGGGTCTTGACTCTTTATCCAGTTTGCCAGTCTGTGTCTTTTAATTGGAGCATTTAGTCCATTTACATTTAAGGTTAATATTGTTATGTGTGAACTTGATCCTGCCATTGTGATATTAACTGGTTATTTTGCTCATTAGTTGATGCAGTTTCTTCCTAGCCTCGATGGTCTTTACATTTTGGCATGTTTTTGCAATGGCTGGTACCTGTTGTTCCTTTCCATGTTTAGGGCTTCCTTCAGGGTCTCTTGTAAGGCAGGCCTGGTGGTGACAAAATCTCTAAGCATTTGCTTATCTGTAAAGAATTTTATTTCTCCTTAACTTATGCAACTTAGTTTGGCTGGATATTAAATTCTGGGTTTAAAATTCTTTTCTTTAAGAATGTTGAATATTGGCCCCCACTCTCTTCTGGCTTGTAGAGTTTCTGCGGAGAGATGTGCTGTCAGTCTGATGGGCTTCCCTTTGTGGGTAACCCGACCTTTCTCTCTTGCTGCCCTTAAGATTTTTTCCTTCATTTCAACTTTGGTGAATCTGGCAATTATGTGTCTTGGAGTTGCTCTTCTGGAGGAGTATCTTTGTGGCGTTCTCTGTATTTCCTGAATTTGAATGTTGGCCTGCCCTGCTAGGTTGGTGAAGTTCTCCTGGATGATATCCTGAAGAGTGTTTTCCAATTTGGTTCCATTTTCCCCCTCACTTTCAGGTACCCCAATCAGACGTAGATTTGGTCTTTTTACATAATCCCATACTTCTTGCAGGCTTTGTTCATTTCTTTTTCTTCTTTTTTCTTTTGGTTTCTCTTCTCACTTCATTTCATTCATTTGATCCTCCATCACTGATACTCTTTCTTCCAGTTGATCGAGTCGGTTACTGAAGCTTGTGCATTTGTCACGTATTTCTCGTGTCATGGTTTTCATCTCTGTCATTTCGTTTATGACCTTCTCTGCATTAATTAGTCTAGCTGTCAATTCTTCCACTCTTTTTTCAAGATTTTTAGTTTCTTTGCGCTGGGTACGTAATTCCTCCTTTAGCTCTGAGAGGTTTGATGGACTGAAGCCTTCTTCTCTCATCTCATCAAAATCATTCTCTGACCAGCTTTGATCCGTTGCTGGCGATGGGCTGTGCTCCTTTGCAGGAGGAGATGCGCTCTTAGTTTTTGAATTTCCAGCTTTTCTGCCCTGCTTTTTCCCCATCTTTGTGGTTTTATCTGTCTCTAGTCTTTGATGATGGTGATGTACTGATGGGGTTTTGGTATAGGTGACCTTCCTGTTTGATAGTTTTCCTTCTGACAGTCAGGACCCTCAGCTATAGGTCTGTTGGAGATTGCTTGAGGTCCACTCCAGACCCTGTTTGCCTGGGTATCAGCAGCAGAGGTTGCAGAAGACAGAATATTGCTGAACAGCGAGTGCTCCTGTCTGATTCTTGCTTTGGAAGCTTCCTCTCAGGGGTGTACTCCACCCTGTGAGTTGTGGGGTGTCAGACTGCCCCTAGTGGGAAATGTCTCCCAGTTAGGCTACTCAGGGGTCAGGAACCCACTTGAGCAGGCAGACTGCCCCTTCTCAGATCTCAACCTCCGTGTTGGGAGATCCACTGCTCTCTTCAAAGCTGTCAGACAGAGTCGTTCGTGTTTGCACAGGCTTCTGCACCTTTAGCTGAGCCCTGTTCCCAGAGGCGGAGTCTACAGAGACAGGCAGGTTTCCTTGAGCTGCTGTGAGCTCCACCCAGTTCGAGCTTCCCAGCGGCTTTATTTACCTACTTAAGCCTTAGCGATGGCGGGCGCCCCTCCTCAGCCTCACTGCTGCCTTGTGGTTAGATTGCCGCAGACTGCTGTGTTAGCAAGGAGGGAGGCTCCGTGGGCGTGGGACCCTCCAGGCCAGGTGTGGGATATATTCTCCGGTGTGCCAGTGTTATAGCGCAGTATTGGGGTGGGAGTTACCCGATTTTCCAGGTGTTGTGTGTCTCAGTTCCCCTGGCTAGGAAAAGGGACTCCCTTCTCCCTCGCGCTTCCCAGGTGAGGGGATGCCTCGCCCTGCTTCAGCTCTCGCTGGTCGGGCTGCAGCAGCTGACCCGCAGGGATTGTCCGGCACTCCCGAGTGAGATGACCCCAGTACCTCAGTTGAAAATGCAGAAATCACCGGTCTTCTGTGTCGCTGGCGCTGGGAGATGGAGACTGGCGCTGTTCCTATACGGCCATCTTGCTCCGCCCCTCCGAGTTTTGATTTTCTATTAGTATTCATGCAGAAGGTGTTGCATCTGGAAGTGCTGACTACGACTTTTTTTGTATTGGGCAGAGAGGAGCAGCCTGCAGGAAAGCTGCAGGAATCATTTCCGAAAGGATAAAGGGTTTACTTTGATGGGTCAGAGGTAGAAGATCAATTTCTTTAAAGCATATGGCATGGATTGTGAATGGAAGTAAACACAGCACCTCTCAGTTGAGAGCCAGAGTGGGGAGCAAAGAGAGAAAACAGGAAGGGTGTAATTCTACAGGCAGACTTTTATAAGTCTTACCGATTTCAGCTCCTCTTGCCATTACCATTCTTTATACTTCCTTGCTTGACTCTTACCCTTCTTCTGGGTCATTTAGATGGACCAGCCATCACCTACACATTAGGCCTTGCTGGAAGCTTTATATCATAGTTTGTTGCTTCCTTTCTACCTTTCTGAAAAAATCATTAAGATCTCTGCTCAGTGAACATTCCTTTTCCCATAATTACTGCTCTTAGTTTTTTTTGTCATAAATATATTTATATATTGTATATGTCATATATATATTATATATATGACATATACAATATATAATATATGACATATATTATATATATTTGCTATCTCTTCACTGGGAATTTTGGATATTAGGAGGGAGATAAGTACATTTGGGTTTTCATTGTTACCAGAAGATTAAGTTTTTCGATGGTGACAATATTCTTATGCAAATTTTATCCTTCTTAACTTACTGGATAATCTCTCAGGAATTTTTCTAAAAATGATAATAAGTTATGTATTGACATAATTTTCAGATAATCACACACACCAATAAAGAAACTGCGGTTGTTTCTGACTGGAATCTCAAGCAACTGAAACAGAATGAAATGATTTTGTTCACTCAGTACCCACACGCATGCACACATGCACAAACACACATTTCTGTGAGCAAATAAGCAGGCATAATACTAGCTGGATAGTGACTGGCACTTGAATCACAAAATGATCATGTTTTGAATTTGTATTCAAAGAAGTGTGCTTTTTATCATGTCTAAGGATAGACTTATTACGTATTTTACAACTTATAGGGTTGGCTTTATATACCTTTGACAGTGATTTTATATTTGTTTTTTTTTGAGTCTTCGCTCTGTCACCCAGGCTGGAGTGCAATGGCGTGGTCTGGGATCACTGCAACCTCTGCCTCCCGGGTTCAAGCAATTCTCCTGCCTCAGCCTCAGGAGTAGCTGGGATTACAGGCGCGTGCCCGGCTAATTTTTTGTGTTTTTTAGTAGAGACGGGGCTTCACCACTTTGGCTAGGCTGGTCTCCAACTCCTGACATCAGGATATCCTCCCACCTCGGCCTCCCAAAGTGCTGGGATTACAGGCGTGAGTCACCGTGCCGGGCTTTTTTTTTTTGTTTTTTTCTTTCTTCTTGAGACGAAGTCTCGCTCTGTCACCCAGGCTGGAGGGCACGATCTCGGCTCACTGCAACCTCCGCCTCCCTAGTTCAAGTGATTCTCCCACCTCAGCCTCCTGAGTAACTGGGATTACAGGCGTACCTACCACGCCCGGCTACTTTTATATTTTTGGTAGAGACTGGGGTTCTGCCATCTTGGCCAGGCTGGTCTCGAAACCCCCTGCGGCCTCCCAAAGTGTGGGGATTACCGGCGTGAGCCACCGCGCCTGGCCTGATTTTATATCTCTGACATTACAATTTCTCAAAAAGAAATTGTATGTAGGTGGGCTATTTTCTCTTTGTAAGATAAACCATTCCAATTCTACCTTTATGTAAGAGAATTTTGTTTTTTCCATCTTGTAGTCAATTCCTTGAGGGTCTCCACTCTTTTCTCTACCATTCATGGGTTGGTGCTATTCGTGTGGATTTCTTATAAAATCCTCTAGGACATGTCAGAATGCTTTGACTAGCACTTCGTCAATTTCTCTCTTTACCTTTGTACTTTCCCTTTACGTTTCCCATAGCAAAAACACACACATCTATTTTATCATTTACTTCACTTTTTCCTTTCGCATCCTAGATCTCAATTTTCTGTTGTTTTTGTTGTCAGTGTTTAACACAGTGTTTGGTTTTCAGGTGTCTTATAGGAAAATAATATATTTTTAAAAACATGAGGCAACTAAGCAAAATAAAGCAGGAACATCTGTCAACAACATCAGTTGTAACTGATTACAACTGATGTTGCTGAAGTCAGTTCTGAGCCCAGGCAAAACTAGTAGTCTGTAAGTAGCTACAGAATGATTTTATATTCATAAGTAGCTATAGACTTACTTTATATAATATGTATTAAGTGTTTTTGCATTATTTCCTGCTTGTTTACTATGTCAAGCCTAACTAGGTTAGGGCTTGAGATTCAAAGTTAAATAAAACCTAGATACTGTTCTCCTAGAAGTCTGTAATAAATGTGTGGGATATGACAATGTGTGTGTGTGTGTGTGTGTGTGTGTGTGTGTGTGTGTATGTATGGAAGCTTACTTTTTTTAGAAACTTCACTACGGAAGCCCATGCAAAACAATGTCATTACTCCTATTGTACTTGTATCCCTTTAATTTCCCATAATCTTTCTTTCCTTTCTCCCTCCTTGTCTCCCTTTTTCCTTCTTTCCTTTTTCTTTTTTCCTTCATAATAGACATAACCGCATTGAATGGGTGATCTCCTTCTCAAACTGTGAATTTGACCTTATTTGGAAAAAATGTCTTTGTAGATGTAATTAAGTTAAAGATTGTTGAGATGAAATCACTTAGATTACCTGAGTGGGCTCTAATTCTATGACAGATGTTCTTATAAGAGATAGATGAGGAGAAGCCATAGACATACAAAGGAAAATACTGTGTAAAGATGAAGATTGGAGAGATATGGCTACAAACCAAAAGAGCCAAGAATTACCACAGTCACTAGAACCTGGAAGAGGCAAGGTAGTTTTCTCCTCTAGATCTTCTGCAAGGAGTGTGGTTCTGCCAACACCTCGCTTTTGGACTTCTGGCCTCCAGAACTGTGAGAGAAGAAATTTCTGCTGTTTTAAGTCGCTAAGTTTGTAGTACTGTTTTAAGGCAGCCTCAGAACAGTAACACAACAGGTGAGAGCCTAATCTAAGGTTTTCGGTTGAGAATAATTCCTCTGATATATTTTACTGATAAAAAAATTAACTGAATACCAAACATTTTTATGAATTTTAGAGAGTTTAAAACTTCTTTTTTATGTCATTCTTAAAGTAGTATTTTAATTAGGAATATTCAACCTGAATGCAGAGAAAATAATGCTCATATATGCAGAGACTAAAAATTAATTGATAACATCATGGTTATATCTAGGTATTTAAGTATTAACATACGGTTGGGCTGGATTGTTGAGAATTATTTGGATGGACATAGTGATAACAAAAATTTATATCTCTTGAAAGCTTGTCCCAGAGTAAAAGGAGCAGGATGTCATAACTGAAATGGTCACAGGAAATAAGTAGTCTACATAATAAATTATAGCAGGGTGGCAAACTTAACAAACTAATGCAAGGAAAATGGTAGCTCTTTTTTCTAGTGGTTTTAATTATAAACTGTAACATAAATATGGAAAACTGGATTAAATGTAGATAGAGGCTTAACAGATTATTTTAGCATTGTCATGAACTTTAAGCAATACTTATATAGCAAACAGCAGAAAATCATACCTGAAGTAAATCTTATAAATATAGGACTAACAAGTACTTCAGATAATCCAAGCCTTATTCAATATCTTAGGATTCATAGTTAATAGAAAATTTTAAAATGGAATACATTTGGGAGGTCCCTTAGCAAATACTAAATTCTTAATTCTCATTAGAAAAAGAAAACTAGAGAGAAACTTTATAAATATGACTGTGGAATAGCCTTTCAGTAATGGTTAAGACAAAAAAATGTCAAAGAATTCTTGCTGCAAAGAAAACTTCCAAATCTAGTAAGTATGCAATAGCATTTTTAAAGCTTTATTGAGATATAATTGATTTACATAAAACTGCACATATTTAATGTATACATTTTGATGTGTTTAGACATATTCATGCACATGTGATGCCATTGCCACAATCAAGGCACTAAACATATCTATCCATTCCAAAAATTTTCTTGTGGTGTGTGTATGTTTATGGTAAGAACATTTAACATAAGATCTATCCTTTTAATGTCTGTTAAAGTTCTCAATACCATATATTTAACTTTAGGCATAATGTTTTACAGCTGTTCTCTAGAGCTTATTCATCTTATGTAACTAAATCTATACTTATTGAGCAAAGATTCCACATTTCTCCTTCCTCCAGTCCCTGGCAATCACCATCATATTTTCTTCCTCTAACTTTGACTATTTCTGAGACCTCCTACAAGTGGAATCATGCATATTTGTCCTTCTGTGACTGGACTGGCTTATCTCATTTAGTACAATGCCCTCCAGGTTTATCCATGTTGCTACAAATTGCAGAACTTTCTTTCTTAAATGTCAATAATATTCCCTTGTATGTATATGCCACTTTTTTTTTTAAATCCATTCATCCAACAGACATTCAGGTTGTTTACCTATTTTGGCTATTGTGAATAATGGTGTAATGAACATGGGGGTGTAGATAGCTCTTTGAGATCCTGATTTCAATTCTCTTAGTTATATACTCAGAAGTAAGATGCTGGATCATATTGTAGTTTTATTTTTAACATTCTGAGAAACTTCCATACTATTTTCCATCCTGACTACACCATTCTACATTCTCACCAACAGTGTATAAAGATCCCAATCTTTCAGATGCTTGCCAACACTTATCTTTTTTTTTTTTATTTTTTTATTTTTTTTATTATACTTTAAGTTCTAGGGTACATGTGCATAACGTGCAGGTT
>NW_022307657.1:0-2882 GCF_002776525.5 Piliocolobus tephrosceles | reverse complement strand
GGCTACTTACACTAAGATGAAGGTAATTTATTAGTTCAGGAAGAATCCACATTCTGAAGGTGAATAGAAGTTCACACTACAGATGGGCAGACACATACCCTCCCAATTCCTGATGGACCTCCTAGTGCCTCCTAGACCTAAGGGGTCTCCTGCAATGCTGCAAGATGCCACCAAGGCAGGGATCTGCTTGTGGATGCCTGAGAGCATTCAGGATGCAGTGAGTCTCTGGAAAAATGCACAAGTTTCCACATAATCCCCAAAAACCTTACAGGTGAACTGGATGCCACAGAAACAGGAGTGGTCATTGACACAATAAAGTCACCAAAATTGTTATGAAGTCAATTAGGAAACCCAGGAATCACTCTTGCTGCCATTAAGTGGAAGAACAGGAGCCTGTGAATGGTATCCCTGTCCTGCCTGAGACTCCACAGATATTTATTTCTATGAGGCTTCAGGTACCAGGAATCTCCATGATTTTCAGAACGGCAGGGACAGCTTATGCCAGCCCATCCCTCTGTAGAATGTGCTCCAGCAGATCAGAGGCATGGAACCATCATGGACTGCACAAAGGCTCAAGGGCAGCTTCCCAGACCTGCCTGTGACTCTAGGTAAGTTCTGAGTCCACGTGGGTGCCGAGGAAAGGTTAATGATGACCTGGAAAGATGGGACAAACTGACACCACCCCTAAACAATTTGCAGGATTCCAACTTCAGCAGGAAGCCAAGGACTAGCTCATGCCACACTAGTGCACCTTGAAAACCACTGGATGCAATGCTGCTCTGCAGAGAGTTCAACAGAGAAGTGGCTGGGAATTTTGCATTCTAGGCTGCATTTCACAGTGCTTCTGGACACGTGATCAGAAATTTAACATTGGTATATCTAACTCTGACATTTTTCACAAAATGGCTTTTTAAAATGAGGTAATATAGACAAAATATAATATAACCATATGTATTATATGCCAAAATATGCTTCACTGGCATCAAGTAGACTCACCTTGAAATACAATCTAGGACGACCTCCATCTTCAGAATATTTTTTTTTCCAGAGTGAAACTCTCCCACCAAAAACCAACAACATCACAGGTTTTTGCCTTCCGCAAACCGACAGAAACCCAAGATATTTTCTAATCTATTAGAGTTTTAATCCTGTGTACGATCTTGTATGTACAAGGTCCAGCCAGCTACAGTGTGCATTTTCATATGTCCTTGAGTGAGTATGAAAGAAATGAAACATTCCCACATTCCGGGTATTCATAGGGTATTTCTCAGGAAAGAGTTGATGTCTTCAAATGGAACTAACACAACTGAAGGCCTTACCACAAATTTAGATTCAAAAGGCTTTTCTCCACTCTGATTCCTCCCAAATCTTCAAAAACAGGAAAATCTGAAGGCTTGACCACATTTCCTACATTCTTAAGGTTTCTGTGCAGTGTGAGCCTTTTCATGTTTATGAGGGAATGGGAAAGAGTAAATGTTTTACCACATTTCTTACATTCAAGTGGCTTTATTTATTTATTTATCTATTTATTTTCTTTAATTTTGAGATGGAGCCTCACTCTGTCGCCAGGCTGGAGTGCACTGGCACAACCTCGGCTCACTGCAACCTCCGCCTCCTGGGTTCAAGCGATTCTCCTGCCTCAGCCTCCTGAGTAGCTGGGATTACAAACATATGCTACCACACCCAGCTAATTTTTGTATTTTAAGTAGAGACGAGGTTTCACCATGTTGGCCGGGATGGTCTCAATCCCTTGACCTCGTGATCCGCAGGTACAGGGCTTTCTCCCAACCCCCCGTGGCTTTTTATGTCCTTGAAAAAGAACTAAGACAACTGAAATGTGCCACTAAGCCCAGTTAATTATTTTCTCTTTTTTTTTTTTTTTTTTTTCTTTTTTTTGAGACCGAGTCTCGCTCTGTCGTCCAGGCTGGCGTGCAGTGGTGCGATCTCGGCTCCCTGCAAGCTTCACCTCCCAGGTTCACACCCTTCTCCTGCCTCAGCCTCCGGAGTAGCTGGTGTGAGCCAGCGTGCCCCGCATTATTTTATTTTTTCTAGAGACAGGGTTTCGCCATGTTGCCCAGTCTGTTTCGCATTGTTGTAATTCGGGCTGGTTATGAACTCCTGGGCTCAAGCAATTCACACACCTTGGCCTCCCGAAGTGCTGGGATTATAGGCCGAGTCACTACACCCAGACTCTATATCATGACTTCTTTCATGGCGAGTAAGGTGACTGGAACGAGTGTGGCCTTTACCACATCTCTTATATTCATAGGGTTTTCCTCCAGTATGAATTCTTTCATGGAGGTGAAAGGAACTGAGGTGACTGAAGGCTTGGTCACATTGTTTACATTCATAGGCTTTCTCTCCAGTATGAGTATTTCTATGGTTACAAAAGGAACTCAAATGACTAAAGGCTTTGCCACATTGTTTACATTCTTAGGGTCTCTCTCCAGTATGAATGCTTCCGTGGTAACGAAGGGAAGTGGAACAGCTGAAGGCTTTATCACATTTGGTACATTTATAGGGTCTTTCTCCAGTGTGAGTCTTTTCACACGTCTTAAAATAACAAGAAAATCTGAATGTTTTCCCACATTCCTTACATTCCTAGGTTTTCCCTCCAGTGTGAGTTCGTTCATGTATTAGACAAGAACCGGAAACAGTGAACGCTTTACCACATTGTTTACATTTATAGGGTTTCTCTCCTGTGTGAGTTCTCTGATGTCTTTCAAATGAATTGAGAAAATAAAATGCTTTCCCACATATCGTACTTTTATAAGTGGATTTCCACTGTGCGTTATCCTGTGTCTTCTAACACCTGGAACAGAAACGAAGACTTTCCCACACTGTTCACATTTATATTGCTTCTTTCCATATGGTTTGTATCC
>NW_022307656.1:0-1147 GCF_002776525.5 Piliocolobus tephrosceles | reverse complement strand
AGTGGAGCTGAAAAATGCCACCTGAGGGCAAGACGTGCGCATTCTTACAGGGGCATACACAGAACCAATGGGGCAGAGAGGTGGAGCGCAGCCCCTTCCCTTGGGGCCTCAGAGAGTGCACCTGTTGCTCACAGGGGAAATGGTGTCTGACCACTGGCTCTGGGAAGGGGTGAGGGTGCAGAGAAATCAGAAGGCAGGGAAAGTAAGAGCATAAAGGGGTTTTCGAGGGACCAGAGAGGAAGGTGGCAAAATAGGTGCAGGGGGAGTCAGGCTCACCATGGCCTCCCAGCTGTCCAGGTCCTCCTCCTCACTGTCCAGATGTCCTCCTCCATCTCCTGTGGGGGGTGGCCAGAGGGCTCCTCAGACAACCCAACAAGGCAGGTACTGTTGGCCCAACTCTGTCCCCACCCTCACTATGTAACCCTGAGCCAGCCCTCCCCAGAGAGGAATGAGCTGCTGTTCTTTCTTTTTCCTTTTAAGAACCAAGATCTTGCTATACCGCCCAGGCACAGTCCCACTACCGGTCGGTGCAGGAGTTCTGACCTGCTCCGTTTCTGACCTGGGCCAGTTTAGCCATCCTTAGGCAACTTGGTGGCCCCCCGCTCCCAGGAGGTCACCATATTGATGCCGAACTTAGTGCAGGCACCCAGTCGGCATAATGACCAGCTGTTCTAAAGGTCTCTTCCAACTCCTCAATCCTATGCTGCTCACAGTCCCCCCTTCCTCCTGGGGCTCTCTCCTCTTCCTCTGAGTGGTCTCCCGTACCTTCGCCAGGGAGAGCCATGAGGCGCAGCTGGGCCGTTAGCTGCTGATTCTGCTGGCTGGCAGCCTCCAGGTGTTCCTAAGGGGCCAGGAAGGAGTGAAAAGGCACGGAGTTTGCCAGGTCATGCCCCTCATGGCCCCGTCCTCAGCAGCTCCCTCCCCTGGGTCTCCTGCAACTTTTGGCGGGCCATCTCGGCCACCGCTTTGCCCCAAGTTTCCTGCTGCTGCAGCTGGTTCATTAGCTGGGTCTGCTGCGGTAACTCCCTGTGCAGCGCCTCCTTCTCAGAGGTCAGCTGCTGATAGGTGGCCATGTACTGCTGCAGGTGACCCAGGTAACAGTCTGGCTGCTGCTGCAGACTCTGAGCCTCTTGGCTCTTCAGCTCCA
>NW_022307654.1:5736-9742 GCF_002776525.5 Piliocolobus tephrosceles | reverse complement strand
AACATGGTGAAACCCAGTCTCCACTAAAGACACAAAAATTAACCAGGTGTGGTTGTGGGCGCCTGTAATCCCAGCTACTCAGGAGGCTGAGGCAGGAGAATCACTTGAACCTGGGAGATGGAGGTTGCATTGAGCCAAGATTGCTCCACTGCACTCCAACCTGGGCGACAGAGCGAGACTCTGTCTGAAACAAAGAAACAAACAAACAACAACAACAACAACAAAAAACTGGTTTTCAAGAGGTCAGCAACGAGAAGACAGTGGCAGTTCAGACTGAAAGCGGCCAAAGGCAGAGTAAGGACACCACTCTGGTGAGTTGCTGCGCTTACGTCTGCTTTTCAAAAAGCTACCATCCTCCCCCTTTTGCATCTGAATAAGGAACAAGGAAATACCATGTATGTGATGTGACAGGATGCCAGCAGAGAAGCCTTGGTCATTTGTGTAAAATAAGCACAACCCGATTCTGCCATGTCCACTTGGTCTTAGCCCGTGTGACTTTCTGCCCCCCAACTCTCTTCTCTTTTACCTCTCATTATCCTACATCTCCCCTAGAGCATGTGGCTCTATTCCTCACATCCCACCAGCTCTGTCATTAATTAGGTTGTTCACTGCATTTCCATTTGAGGATTACGTTGCTCAAAGGTCCTTTAAAAAAACAAAAAACAGGTCGGGTGCGGTGGCTCATGCCTGTAATCCCAGCACTTTGGGAGGCCAAGGCGGGTAGATCACCTGAGGTCAGGAGTTCCAGACCAGCCTGGCCAAACTGGTGAAACCCTGTCTCTACTAAAAATACAAAAAGTAGCTGGGCGTGGTGGCAGGCACCTGTAATTCCAGCTACTTGGGAAGCTGAGGCAGGAGAAACACTTGAACCTGGGAGGCGGAGGTTGCAGTGAGCCGAGATCATACCACTGCACTCCAGCCTGGGCGACAGAGCAAGACTCCGTCTCAAAACAAATAAACAACAACAACAACAAAAACTAAAACTAAAACATATTTCTCCTGTTACAGGTACCCCTTTTCTGATCAAGAAACTTTCATTTGCCTCCATGTACCAGGCAACTGTGTGCTTTCCTTCTGCTGTTTACAGTCTTAGTCACAACCCCATGGAAGGATTAGGCGCAAATGTCACTCTGCTGTTTCCTTCAGTAGATTATGTGAGTATAAATTGGATTCTGTAAGTGCATATTAGCTCTTTCCCTTCAATGCTAATACAGCATGCTGTATTTGAGATCTTTTTTATTTCCTTGCAGAAGGATAGAATGAGAAAGCAAGGGGTCACAACTTTCTTTCTCTTGGCAAGCAGAAATAGTGAACTGAGAAGGCTGCCAAACTGCCAATCTCTGTATGAAATGTATCCAATAACCTAGGGATTAAAATTCAGGATGGCCACTGACTGTTCTCGTGGAGCTTATTGGAAATGATTTCTTTATGAAGATTTCTAAGGAGCCCCTTCCAGTGCAGTCACAACAGTAAGGCCTCCCATGCAATATAGAGAGCAGTGCAAATAGCACCTTTATGAGAGATTAAAATAGTAACAGGTAAACTGCACAGGCTGCACCATTCTCTGTGGTAGTCCAACAAAGCTAATCTCAACATTGTTTACTCTCAACACTCCTGTAAACTCAGATCCCACTTGTCTTTCACAGTTGTGTGTACCAGAGCACCTCAAAGTGAGATCTGGGAGCAGGTTTGCTTTGTGAACTGGTTGTTACTGGTTAGCCATAGGTGTAGAAATTGCGAGTAAGTCTTTAGAGACATTTATAGCAACACAACAGAATGTTTTTGTATATCATAATTTAAAAGTTAGACATCTTTTCAAAATATCACATTTCTAATAATGTACTTTTTTCTTTGTTTTTACAAAAGCATAAATCAGCTGAGGATTAGGAATTTATTTATTTATTTAATTATTTTTTAAGAGACAGTGTTCTCACTCTGTTGCCAGGCTAGAGTGCAGTGATGTGATCATAGCTCACCATAACTTCCCCAGCTTTGTGGCTCAAGCAGTCCTCCTGCCTCAGCCTCTGAGTAGCTGGCAATACAGGCACACGCTACCGCACCTGGCTTTTTTAAAGATCTGGATGGCTGGGGATGGTGGCTCACACCTATAATCCCAGAACTTTTGGAGGCCTAGGCAGGAGAGTCACTTTAGCCTAGGTTTAGAGCGGTTTGTGCAACATAGTAAGACCCCCTTCCCCAACCTGTACAGAAAAATTTTAAAATTAGCAGGGTGTGGTGGTACACACCTACAGTCCCAGCTACTCTAAAGGCTGAGGCAGGAGGATTGCTTGAGCCTGGGAACTAGAGGTTACAGTGAGCCATGATTGTACCACTGCACTCCAGTCTGGGCAACAGAGAACTTGTTTCAAAATCATCATCATCAACATCATCATCACTTATTGTATATTTCAAAATAGCTACAAGAGAAAATTTGCAATGTTCCCAACACATAGAAAAGATAATTGTTTGAGTTGGTGGATATCCCAAGTGCCCTGATTTGTATACAGGTATCAAAGTATCATAGGTACCCCCAAGATACGTACAACTATGATATATCAATTAAAAAACACAAAAAAACTTAAAAACTCTACAGACATACCCTTGTTTAATTTTTCTTTTTCCCTCATTAAATATATCCAGTAAGACAAAGTCTTATGGATTCTAGCCCTGAAATTTACCTCATATCTCCTCACCCTGCCTTTTGTCATATTTCCTAACTGAACTTCTCCTAACTGAAATTCCTGCCTCCAAGCATGGCCATCACCCTAACCCTAATCCCATCCCTAACCGTAACTCTGCTGTTAGGCCATCACTGTGCTGTTAGAGATGAAGTTGTCCCTCTTCTGCTGAAAAATTCTCACCTTATACAACAAATTCCAAACTCTTTGCTGAACTTTTAAAGCCCTTTGTAACTGAGTCTGGCCTACACTCTCGGCCTCGTCTTCAGCCCCTCTCCAAATCACACTAAGCCCCAGCCACACTTGACTGCTTGCTACTCTTCAGACACATTATGAAACTTGTTACTCCATGACTACTCCATGCCCTGGGTCACTCTGCCACCTCTGCCCTGGAATGCCTCTTCCTCCATGTGTAACTGGCACTTTCATCCTTCAAAAGCTCAGCGCAGGTCATTTCCTTTTTGTATTTTCGCTGACATTCCTCCTTTTCTTTTTTTTAACCAGATATAATTACTCTCTTATCTATACCTCCCTCTTACTTTATATCTATACTTATATACATATTTCATATAGTTATTAGTTTGCCTGTTTTGTCTCAGCCTTTCCTTTCAAAATCAAGATGCTTTGTTAATTATCTCAGCAACCAGTATAGTGCCACACATATAGGAGACACTCACTTGTTTATGTCAGTAATTTTTTTTTTTTAAAGACGGAATTTCACTCTTGTCACCCAGGCTGGAGTGCAATGGCATGATCTTGGCTCACTGCAACCTCTGCCTCCCAGGTTCAAGCAATTCTCCTGCCTCAGCCTCCCAAGTAGCTGGGACTACAGGCGTGCAACACCAAACCTGACTAATTTTTGTATTTTTAGTAGAGACGGGGTTTCCCCATCTTGGCCAGGCTGGTCTCGAACTCCTGACCTCGTGATTCACCCGCTTCGGCCTCCCAAAGTTCTGGGATTATAGGTGTGAGCCACCGCGCCCAGCTATGTCCGTATTATGAGTTAAGACATTCTTTCGGCCGGGCGTGGTGGCTCAAGCCTGTAATCCCAGCACTTTGGGAGGCCGAGACAGGCGGATCACGAGGTCAGGAGATCGAGACCACCCTGGCTAATACGGTGAAACCCTGTCTCTAATAGAAAATACAAAAAACTAGCCGGGCGACGAGGCGGGCGCCTGTAGTCCCAGCTACTCGGGAGGCTGAGACAGGAGAATGGCGTGAACCCGGGAGGCGGAGCTTGCAGTGAGCTGAGATCCGGCCACTGCACTCCAGCCTGGGCGGCAGAGCAAGACTCCGTCTCAAAAAAAAAAAAAAAAAAAAAAAAAAAA
>NW_022307654.1:0-5636 GCF_002776525.5 Piliocolobus tephrosceles | reverse complement strand
TATTCATTTATTTATTCATTCATTTCTTGGGGACCACATGTTCCAAGCTCTCAGGATCTAGTTAGTGGTGACTAAGATAATGAAGGTCACAACCATTATAGAACTTACATTACAATGTAGGAGACAGAAAACAGAGTAATAAACCAAACCAAGCAAATAAACAAACAAGATAATTACATGTGTAGATTATTGCTAGGAAAAAAATCTAAACAGATTGATGAGGAAGAGTCTGTCTGCAGAGACCAGCTTAGACAGGGAGGTGAGGAAGATACCCTGAGAAGATGACACTTGAGCTGAGATTTGAAAGATGAGAAGTGCAGAATGGGACTGACTTGTTCAAGGAAAAGAAAAAAAGACCAATATGGCTGGAGCAGAGTGAGCAGGGCTGAGCAGTATAAATCAAGTTGGGAAAATGGGCCCCAGGATATAGGATCTCACTAATATACAGTAAGGAGTTTAGCTTTTCCTTTGAGCAGTAGAAGCCCTTCAAGGGTTTCAAATAAGGGAGTGGACTGGATCTAATTACAATGTTAAGAAATGTACATTTGTCCTTGTAGAGAGTGGATTAAAGAAGAGCAAGAGAGAAGATCAGGGAACAAATGAAGGGATTATTCTAGAATTGTAAGCCAGAGGTGATGATTGCTTATGGGTGGGAGGGCAAAGGTGTGGATAGAGAGAAGTAGATAGATCAGAGATGTCATCTGAAGGTCAAATTAAAAGTCCTGGGTGATGGATTAAATGTGTGTGGAGCTAGGGGGAGATAAGGGAAATGAAGTAGTAAGAACTACCCTGAGATGGGCGTGGTGGCTCACTCCTGTAATTCCAGCATTTTGGGAGGCCAAGGCAGGAGGATCACTTGAGCCCAGGAGTTTGAGAAAAGACTGAGCAACATGGCAAGACCTCGTCTCTACAAAAATAAAAACCCATGCACCTGCAGTTCCAGCTACTTAGGAGGCTGAGGTGGGAGGTTGGCTTGAGCCCAGGAGTTTGAGATGGCAGTGAGCTATGATTGTGCAACTGTACTCCAACCTGGGTGACAGAGCAGGACCCTGTCTCAAAAAAAAGAAAGAATGACCCCTGATGTTTTGGGTTGAGGGTGGACATTGGTGGTATTAATTAAATTGGTAAGGGAGTCTTTGGGACCAGGTTTTGCGTACTGGGCTGGAGGAGAGGTAGTGACTAGAATTAAGAGCCCTGGGCCAGGTGTAGTGGCTCAAGCCTGTAATCCCAGCACTTTGGGAGGCTGAGGCGGGTGGATCACCTGAGGTCAGGAGTTCGGGGCCAGCCTGGTCAATATGGTGAATCTCCATCTCTACTAAAAATACAAAAATTAGTTGGGTGTGGTGGCGGGAGCCTATAATCCCAGCTACTGGGAAGGCTGAGGCAGAAGAATCGCTTGAACCCGGGAGGCAGAGGTTGCAATGAGCCGAGATGGCTGTACTGCACTCTAGCCTGGGTAATAGAGCAACATTCCATCTCAAAAAAAAAAAAAAAAAAAGCTCTGTTTTGATTGGAGATGTGTATTGGACATCCAGGAGAAGCTGTCAAGAATTAGTAAATAACTAAATGGTAGAAAAAAAAACTGAGGCTGAAAAGAGTTATACAGGTACCAAGTGTTAGGATCACCCAAGTCTGCCCGACTCATAAACACTAAGCTGGCTCACGGCTATAATTCCAGCACTTTGGGAGGCTGAGGCAGGCAGATCACCTGAAATTAGGAGTTCAAGACCAGTCTGGCCAACATAGTGAAACCCCCAACTCTACTAAAAATACAAAAATTAGCTGGTGTGGTGGTGCATGCCTGTAGTCCCAGCTACTTGGGAGGCTGAGGCAGGAGAATTGCTTGAACCCAGGAGGAGGAGGTTGCAGTGAGCCAAGATCGTGCCACTGTGCTCCAACCTGGGCGACAGAGTGAGACTCCATCTCAACAAACAAACAAACAAACAAAAAACACTAAGCTAAGTATGTGCAAATTGGCAATTTTTTCTTTCAGGTATAATTAGAAAATAAGTACAAAACATTTGGGAATAAAAAGGTAAAATACATGGTTAAAAAAATTTCTTATTTTATTTTATTTTTTTACTGTTTTGAGTTTTTTCCCCCCATCACAATCTTAAACAAAAGAAATGAAAATAAAACAAAACAACCTTTGTCCTGGGATGGAGTTAAGAATACGCAACTCCGGAGTAGGTTGGGTTCAGTTGATGTTTCTACCACTTACCCTTGTGTGACCTTGAATAGGTTCTCTCAAAGCTTTGTACCTCAGATTCTAATCTATAAAATATTTTAAAATACCAGCCGGGTGCAGAGGCTCATGCCTATAATCCCAGCACTTTGGGAGGCCGAGGCGGGTGGATCACAAGGTCAGGAATCGAGGTCAGGAGATCATGTGACTAACATGGAGAAACCCCGTCTCTACTAAAAATACAAAATAAATTAGACAGGTGTGGTGGTGCACCTGTAATCCCAGCTACTCAGGAGGTTGAGGCAGGAGAATCGCTTGAACCCGTGAGGCAGAGGTTGGAGTGAGCCAAGATCGCCCCACGGCACTCCAGCCTGGGTGACAGAGCGAGACTCTGTCCCAAAAAATATATATATAAAATGATGCAACCAATGTGAAAAATAATTTGATGGTTCCTCAGTAAGTTAAATATAGATTTACTATATGATCCAGAAATTCTACTCCTAAGTATATATCCAAAATAATTGAAAACAAAAACTTGTATACTAATGTTCATAGCAACTCTATTTTGAAAACAGCGACACGGAGGAAACAACCCAAATGTCCATCACTTGATGAATAGGTAAACAAAATGTGATATATCCATATTGTAGAATATTATTCAACCATAAAAAGGAATGAAGTACTGATACATGCTACAACATGGATGAACCTTGAAAACATTATGCTAGGTGAAACAAGTCAGATACAAAAGGCCATGTATTGTATAATTCCATTTATACCAAATTCCAGAATAATCAATAGATGAAGAAAAGCTAAATATTGAGCTCTTGCCACATGCTGGGTACTGTCTGAAATTTTTTAGATATACAAACTCACTTAACCTTTGTAAAAAGTATTATTACTCCCATTTCATAGATTTCAAAATTGAAATACAAACCTGGGAATTTAAATAGTCTGGGAATTTAAATTTAAATTTAAATATGTTTATAATGACTATATAACCCTGAGTAACGATATTCAGACTTGAACTTCTTCATCTTCTTCTTCTTCTTTTTTTTTTTTGAGACACGGTCTCACTCTGTTGCCCAGGCTGGAGTGCAGTGGCATGATCTCAACTCACCGCAACCTCTGCCTCCAGGATTCACGCGATTCTCTTGCCTCAGTCTCCCAAGTAGCTGGGACTACAAGTGTGCGCCACCACGCTGGCTAATTTTTGTATTTTTAGTGGAGACAGGGTTTTACCATGTTGGCCAGGCTGGTCTCAAACTCCTGGCCTCAAATGATCTGCCCACCTCTGCCTCCCAAAGTGCTGGGATTACAGGCATGAGCCACAGCGCCCAGCCTGAAACTGCAGTGAGCCGAGATTGTGCCACTACACTCCAGCCTGGGTAACAGGGAAAGACCCTATGAAAGAAACAAAGGAAGGGGAGGGGAGGGGAGGAAAGAGAAAAATATAGGACTTGCGGAAATGAGCCATACAAAAATTAGAGTGACCATATTTTGAATCTTTTCCTAGGAATACAACTTGGAATCCAGCAGGCAACTTAGTTTCTCTAAGACTAATAAAATAATATTTTGCTCCTTACTTTACCTCACAAATTGAATTCATAAGGAGATAATATTTCCTGTGAGATCACATATAACACTCACAAGGCAAGACATGTATGCACTGGAATTTAATATAACTAAATTTCAGAGATATTTGTAAATGTGGGCTCAACATGTAAAAATTGATCCACTTGCAAAGGAGCCAGTCTATCTGTAAGGAAAGACTGGAAGAATTTTGTAAATCTGTGGGATGTGGTTGGGGACCATGGAGAAAATATCAGAACTACAAAATGGCAAAGTTGATTTCTAACATTCATTTTTACTTGGAAATGTATGATTTCAGAAGCAAAATAATAAAACAACCTCACTGCTGCATTAAATAAGTGAAAGCATTGTTTTATTAATTTGTTTCTTCGTTTACTATTTTGTCAACTTATAGGTGTTAGATGTATTTAATTTTAATTCAAAAAGTATTCTTAAAATAAGTTTATTCTTCTTAAGATTCCGAGTCAACATTTTTCTATATTTCAATATTTCCGTTAATCCATAGAGCCCTTACTCTGTGTGAGGTACTGTTTCCATGCCTACATACTATACATATAACACAATGTAATGGAATAAATCAGGGTTTGCAATCACAATAATAATAGTTTTTCTTATATCATGACCAGGACATGATATAGGTCATAACCAGGAGATATTTCCATTACTTTAAGCATATTAACTCATTTAATTGTTGAGACAATCTATTGAGGTAGATACTATTGTCATCTCTATTTCATAGATGAGGAAACTGAGGCAGACAAGCTCACCTAGCTCAAGTAAAGGATGAAACTGGAGTTGGAATGAAGGCACGTGGCTCTAACGACCATGCTCATACCCAAGGTCTAGAAAGACCTGACTTAGATTCTGGCTCTGAATTTACAGCTGAATGGCTTGAAGAAGTCCCTTAACTTCCCGGAGCATTGTTTCTCCATTTGTGAAAAGGTAATTGTAATAAACACCTCACAACTTTTTGTAAGAGTAAAATTAAATCATGTGTGTGAGAGCACTTTTCTTTTTTTTTTTTTTTTTTTTTGAGACGGAGTCTCGCTCTGTCGCCCAGGCTGGAGTGCAGTGGCTGGATCTCAGCTCACTGCAAGCTCCGCCTCCCGGGTTTACGCCATTCTCCTGCCTCAGCCTCCCGAGTAAGCTGGGACTACAGGCACCTGCCACCTCGCCCGGCTAGTTTTTTGTATTTTTTAGTAGAAACGGGGTTTCACCATGTTAACCAGGATGGTCTCGATCTCCTGACCTCGTGATCCTCCTGTCTCAGCCTCCCAAAGTGCTGGGATTACAGGCTTGAGCCACCGCGCCGGCCAAGAGCACTTTTACAAACAGTAATGGGATACCCAATTATGGCATCTATTGTTTTGTTAACACGTAAAGCTAAAAACTGGATGAGCTATTTACAAGAGGGAAAAATTGAAAATAAAGAATAAAGGCAACCCTGATAATATCTAGACTCTCTATTTGATTAAAACATACATATTGTTTGTTAGATACTTTGGCTGCATCAGACATTAAACAAGTAATTAGATCATATTTTCACTCTTCATTCCTGTATTACAAAAGGAGAAAACTTAAAACACTTTCAGAAACCTATTTTAGCTGAAGCAATAATTTATTTTAAAGTCTGGGAGAAAAGGCTCTGGCCAAGTCAAGGAGGGTTTGGAACAGGCCATTTGTCAACTGCAGCTGATAGAGTTCCCCATGGGAGAATGCAACTGGAGACTCAGGCCAAGCAAGTCCCCCAGAAAAGTCTCCTAGAAAGTGAAGCAAGAGACTCTGAGATGGAAACTTACAGTTGTTTTGTTACATCTTCCAAATCAAGAATTCTTTTTTTTTTTTTTTTTTTTTTTTT
>NW_022307648.1:0-1063 GCF_002776525.5 Piliocolobus tephrosceles | reverse complement strand
AAAGAATATGAAAAAAATGAAAAAGAATTAGAAGAAGAATTAAAAGTTATTGAAACAAAAGGTTGTGATGTATATGAAAAAATTGAAAAATTAAATACATCATTAACTGAAATACAAGATAAAATTGAAGAAATTAGAAAAAAAAAAAAATTATTGATGAAGATATATCTAAAAAAGATATAGAAAATGTAGATCTAGACTATCGAATTGAACATAATGAAAAAGAACTACAACAATTGAATGTAAAAAAATGTCCATTATGATACAAAAATTGTGGAATTTATGGATTGCATTGAACAGTCTAATAGTATTATACAGGAAAGTAGAAAATGTGACAAGATGCTCAGAAGATCTTTTCATAAGGGTAGAAACAGTCGCGGAGTCGACAATGACCGTGATAGCGACAACAACGATAGCGGTAGCAACTCGGAGGATAAAGATGAAGATAAAGATAAAGATAAAGATAAAGATGAAGATAAAGATGAAGATAAAGATAAAGATGAAGATGAAGATAAAGATGAAGATAAAGATGAAGATAAAGATGAAGATGAAGATAAAGATGAAGATACAAGTAATGTTAGTGATAAGAGTGACGTTGATGATGATGTTGTAAAAAATAAAAAAAGGAAGAGTACCGCTTCGGTTGATAAAAATGGGAAAGATAAAAAAAAAAAAATAAAAAACAAAAGTTAGAAAATGGGGATATAGGAAATGGTAAAAGTAATGGTGACAATGGTAGTGGTGACAATGACAGTGATGACAATGGTAGTGGTGCCAGCGACAATAAAAGTGGTGACAGTGACAAAGAAAGTGATGACAGTGACAGTGACAATGGAAGTGGTGACAGCGACGAGAGCGATAGTAAAGATAGCTGTGATGATGAACTCGAAGAAATTCTGCGCGATGACGAAAATGCAGAAGCAGAAGAACTTTATAACGAATATGACCATGTTAATATAACAGATGAACAACTTGAAAATCTTGTAAAAAAAGAATTAGAAAGTAAATTAGAACAGAAAATGCATATTTTAGAAAAGAAATCACCAAATTTAAAAATCTTTCA
>NW_022307645.1:2031-9537 GCF_002776525.5 Piliocolobus tephrosceles | reverse complement strand
CGGGAGGCGGAGCTTGCAGTGAGCTGAGATCCGGCCACAGTACTCCATCCCGGTCGACAGAGTGAGACTCTGCCTCAAAAAAAAAAAAAAAAAAAAAAAAGACAGGGTCTTGCTGTGTTGCCCAGGCTGCAGTGCAGTGGCACCATCTCAGCTCACTGCAGCCTCTGCCCCCTGGACCCAAGCGATCCTCCCTGGTCAGCCTCCCAAGTAGCTGGGACTACAGGCACATACTACCATGTCTGGCTAATTTTTTGTAGACACAGGGTTTCACCATGTTGCCTCAGGCTGGTCTCAAACTCTTGGGCTCGAGCGATCCTCCTGCCTTGGCCTCCCAAAGTATTGGGATTACAGGTGTGAGCTGACCCTTTCATGACTTTTAACAAATGTTCACTGCAAAGCTGCCTGAGAGTAGATGGGAGGGGTGGTCCTCTCCCAGTCACTATCCTCCAGGAGCTCACAGTCTGATGGGGGAGGCAGTGCCCAAACACACCTAGTCAGACTGGCCCCTCCTCTGTTAGCTGACTTCCTCAAAGACAAGTCAAGTTGCTAGAACGAATTTCTCTTTTAAAACCTCACTGGGGGCCAGGCACGGTGGCTCATGCCTGTAATCGCAGCACTTTGGGAGGCCGAGGCAGGTGAATCTCCAGGTCAGGAGTTCGAGACAGTCTGGCCAAGATGGTGAAACCCCGTTCTGTACTAAAAATACAAAAATTAGCCGGGCGCGGTGGTGGGCGCCTCTAATTCGAGCTACTCGGGAGGCTGAGGCAAGAGAATTGCTTGAACCTGGGAGGCAGAGGTTGCAGTGAGCCAAGATCGCGCCACTGCACTCTCTAGCCTGGGTGACAGGGCAAGACTCCATCTCGGAAAAACAATATAAATAAATAAATAAAACCTCACTGGGGCCAGGCGTGGTGACTTAGGCCTGTAATCCTAGCATTTTGGGAGGCCTAGGCAGGAGGATCACCTAAGCCATGTTCGAGACCGGCCTGGGAAACATAGTAAGACCTTGTTTCTACCGGTGGGGGGGCAGGGGGGAAAGCCAGGTGTGGTGGTGCAGGCCTGTAATTCCAGCTACTCGGGAGACTGAGGCAGGAGAATCGCTTGAACCCAGGAGGCGAGGTTGCAGTGAGCCAAGATCGCGCTATTGCAGTCCAGCCTGGGTGACAGAAAGAGACTCTGTCTCAAGATAAATAGAGACATAAATAAAATAAACTGGCTCGGCGTGGTGCTCACACCTGTAATCTCAGCAGTTTGGGAGGCCGAGGCGGGCAGATCTTCAGGTCAGGAGTTCGAGACCAGCCTGGCCAATATGGTGAAACCCCATCTCTACTAAAAATACAAAATTTAGCTGGGCATGGTGGCAATTAGTCAGGCATAGTGGTGCCCGCCTATAATCCCAGCTACTCAGGAGGTTGAGGCAGGAGAATCACTTGAATCCAAGAGATGGAGATTGCAGTGAGCTGAGATGGGGCCACTGCACTCTAGCCTGATCAACAGAAAGAGACTCTGTCTCAAGATAAACAAATAAGTAAATAAAATAAACTGCTGTTCTAAGCTCTCTCTAAGGTCTTCCCTTAACCCTTGGAGGTGGGTACTGGGGCTAATCTTACTTCACAGAGGGGCTCAGCCATTACTCTCGGACAGGTCCCCCCAGCCACCTGTGCAGGCACCTGCTCCTCCTCCTCGGCGGTGGCCTGTGTCCTGCGTCTTCGCCTTGTCAGGACGGACCAGCTTCTTGCCTGCTGAGTTTCGGGTGGTGTGGCTGTAGACGGAGGTGTAGCCCTGGCCAGTAAGCGGGCAGAAGCGTCGGGTGTGGGCACGCTCACGCGTGGCACCACACTGGGGGCACACGTAGTCCCGCAAGATGGGACACAGCACCCTGCCGGCCTCGTCCTTCAGCACGTGGGACTGGTAGATGGCCCGGGACTCGCCGTTGTGTTTGCAGAAAGAGCACAGGCGTTCGGGAGCTGGTGAAGACTCCAGGCTGCGCTTCTGATCCTTGGGTCCTGGCACTGGGACCGACTCCGGCCCTGACACTGACTCTGGCACTGACACTGACTCCGGCGCTGACACTGGTTCCAGCACTGGCTCTGGCTCTGGCTGGGGGCTCAGCCTGGTCTCAGGCCCCTCTTTCCCACTGAGAGCCCTAACCAGGCGTGCCAAACCCAGGTAATCTGTCCACAGGTCAAAGGTCCCCATAGCTGGGCAGCATGTGCCAGGTGGAGGGAATCACAGCGACAAGTAACCCTGCAAGCTCCCTCTTTCTGAACCTTCTCTGCTGCCCCTTCCTTCCTCTCTCTGGAGCCTGGGAGTCTGGGCTGGCCGACCCTCCTTTTACCTCCAAGGGGGTGTGAAGGGGGAGGAGCAGGCTGTGGGAGGTTCCTTGTTGTCACAGGGGGGCTGGGTGCCCCACTAAGGCACCTCCCAAGAGGCTGCATGGCCTCTGGCGGTGCTGGGGGCTGCAGGACACAGGGGGGGGGGGGGGGGGGCACCCAGCGATGTGCACCACACCCCCATGTACACACCTCCAGGGAACTGGGGGGCTACCCTGACTCCCCTCCTTTTGGAGTCCTTAGCCCTGCAGCCTCACTGGAGGATGGGCAGAAAGGGCTGGAAACCCCACCCTCAAAGACTAACAGTTACCAATAACTTAAAGAAGTTAACTTAGTAACTTCTTTATAACTTTTTCTTCCTTCCCCTGGGCGGAGGAGTGGCCAGGTGCCCCTGGGCTCTTTGTGTGTGTGTCCAGGGGGGTAGGTTGCTGATGCTCCAGCTGTCTCTGAAAGGAGTGTGGTGGTCCCAGGCTCATGGGCTGGTTGCGGGTGTAGGGGGAAGGATCACGCCCCACCCCCCAAGCTCTGGTCTCCCTCCAAGAGTTTTCACATGGGTTGTCTTAGTGGAACCCCCATTTAATGGATGAGCAAACTGAAGTGTGAAGCCACCTGCCCATCCAGTTATTTATAAAGACATGCACCAGGCCAGGCGTGGTGGCTCATGCCTGTAATCCCAAAACTTTGGGAGGCCAAGACAGGGCAGATCACGTGAGGTCAGGAGCTCGAGGCCAGCCTGGCTAACATGGTGAAACCCTGTCTCTACTAAAAATACAAAAAAAAAAAAAAAAAAAAAAAAAAATTAGCTAGGCATGGTGGCGGGCGCCTGTGATCCCAGCTACTCGGGAGGCTGAGGCAGGAGAACTGCTTGAACCCAGGAGGCAGAGGTTGCGGTGAGCCAAGATGAGCCGTTGCACTCCAGCCTGGGTGACACAGTAAGGCTCTTGTCTCAAAACAAAACAACAACAAAAAGCACCAGATCTGCCTCCTTATTCTAGTTACCGGGGGCCCCCTGAGGCTAGGTGCTGGGGAGGGGACCCCTTCCTGGCTGGGGCTGCAGAGGGGTGAGAAAGAATCCTCTAGAGTCGGGAGGTGGGGGATAGCAGGTTGGGATCTTAGGAGGGGACCCCTAGTACCTACAGCTCTTCAATGTCCTCCCCCAGATGAGATCTCAGGAGGGTAGGGGGTGCTCAGGACTTGAACACAGAGGAGAGAGGCTGTGCCGCTTACACACCTCATCCACCCATCCATTCATTGAAGAAACTTTTATTGGCCAGGCACTGTGGCTCATTTTTGAAAGGCCGAGGGAGGATCGCTTGAACCCAGGAGCTGGAGACCAGCCTGGGCAACACTTTGAGACCCCGCTCCTACAAAAACACTTTTTCGAAATAAGCTGGGTGTGGTGGTGCGTGCCAGTGGTCCCGGCTACTGGGGAGGCTGAGGCGGGAGGATCAACACTTGACCCCAGTTATTAGAGGCTGCAGTGAGCTAAGATCACACCATTGCACTCCAGCCTGGGTGACAAGAGCGAGATCCTGTCTCCAATTTAAAAAAACAAAACTATGGAGCACTCCATGGAGCAGAACTTACCACCCACATTTCAGAAAGGGATTTTAGGCCAGGCAAAGTGGTTCATGCCTGTAATCCCAGCACCTTGGGAGGCCGAGGTGGGAGGATTACTTGAGGTCAGGAGTTTGAGACCAGCCTGGCCAACACAGTGAAATCGCGTCTCTACTAAAAATACAAAAATTAGCCTGCCGTGGTGGCAGATGGCTGTAATCTCAGCTACTTGGGAGGCAGAGGCCGGAGAATCACTCAAACCCTGGAGGCAGAGGTTGCAGTGAGCCAAGATTGGGCCACTGCACCCCAGCCTAGGCAACAGAGTGAGACTGTCTTAAAAAATAATAAATAATAAGAAGAGGGGAGTTTAGCTGCCTTGCCCCAGCCTGTTTACCCCCAACCCTCTAATACTTAGTCCCAAATCCAGCCAGAGTCCATCCAGATCCCAGACACCAGCTCTCCTCTCCAAAGAGGAGTGGCTGGGGTCAGGGCAAAAAACAGGCTGAGTGACTTTGGGGGTGGGGGGTCCTGTCCCCAGTCCCCATTCCCCTTAAGCCGTGTCTGGCCCAGCCACAGTGACATTCATCCCCCGGTGGGTCTGGCCTCGGTCCTCACAACCCACCGACAACAATGAATGTTGATTGTGACCTTGGCTGTGGCCTAGGGGAGGGGACGTGCCCAGGCTGGATTGGGGGCTCCCCTGGCCCCCCTAGATCTGGAAGGTTAGAGTCACCGGAAGGAGGATGGCAAGTCCAGGTCTCAGGGTCCACTCAACGGTCGATGGTTTGCCTGAGCTGCCCAAACTCACCGACAGGTTGAATGTTCCCCCAAACCCTTGGCAAATTCTCCGGGACCTGGAGTCGGGGGTGAGGTAGGTGGCAGAGAACCAGAGAGGGCGAAGGGGGAGAGGAGGAGAGAGTAAGGGACCCCTTGACTCTCATGAAATCAACAACCGCTTTTCAGGTGCCAACTGTTTGCACCTAGATCTGGGAAAAACACAAGGCAAATATAAAATGATAGTAAATAAAATGTAGCCTTTGCTATGGGGATGGAGATGTAGCAGTGCCCGGGAGTGCTGGCCTCAAGCCAGCTCCCTAAGTAATTCACAAAGTGGTCCTGGAGGTGCAGATTACCCCCCCTTTGTCAACTGGGGAGACTGAGGCAAAAGGCCACTGCTAGTCCGAGGTGGAGGAGGCATTCCAAATGGCCCCGGGAAGTCTGGCAACCAAGGATCCTGGCCCCGAGGGCATTGATGCAACGTGAAGATAAACAAGCCATTTTAATACAATGTAATACGTTCCGGGAGCTTCACTGAGTTCCGGGCACGATGGTTTAGGAATTACAACAGCGGGAGTGGGGCACTTGGGGGTGGGGGTTCGTCAGGTCTCTCCACTTCTCAAGTGCAATGGGGTCCCCACTAGACACGGCAGAGGCAGGAGGATCAGAGAGGGCGCCGCTCGCCCCGCGTGCGCGTGCGCACAGCATCTGAACTCGGGCACTTCGGGAGTCAGCGCAGCCCCCTGGGTCTCAAAAGGGGCTGCGGCGCCCCCTGTCCATTTCCTCATCCTTCAAATAACCCCCAGTCCCTTCCTCCAGTGATCGCACAGAGTTCGGCGACCACCCCCCACCTCCGGGTGCCCCCAGGCCTGCAGCTACGCACCCCTATCCCATAGCCCCGCAAGCCAAGCAGTGACCAGGATGGGCGAGAGAGCCTTCGCCCCCCACTTGGGTCTGTGGACGGCCTAGAAAGCTGCATTCAGATTTTCTAGGCATGGCTGAGTGCTGCGGCTCACACCTGTAATTCCAGTATTTTGAGAGACTGAGGCGGGAGGATCTTTTGAGCCCAGGAGATGGAGACCAGACTGGGCAACATAGCGAGATTCCTGTCCCTACAAAAAAATTAGCTGGGTGTGGTGTAGTGAGCCTGTAGTCTCAGCTACTTAGGAGGCTGAGATGGGAAGATCGCTTGGACCCCATGAGTTCGAGGCTGCAGTAAGCCGTGATCGCGCCACTGTATTCCCGCCTGGGTGACAGTGCGAGACCCCGTTGTCGCAAAAAATAAGTAATTTCCTGGCCCCTGACTTTTCACCGAGGGGAATACTGAGGCCCAAAATAACCGCCTGGCACAACCCCAAGGCGGATTAGGGACCCCCAAGTGTGTCCAGCTGTGTGAACCACGCCCCCACCACCACACCCCTCACGGTCCTGGTGACAGGACCCGGCCCAGCCCCCCAGGCCGCGCCCGAGAGCCCCACCCACAGTCTGGAGGCACCAGCCAAGGCCCCACCCCAGGCACTGCCCCCTGGAGCCCCGTCGCTTTTGACCTGTTCCCCAGGACACGCTCCCTCTAAAACCCGCCCATATAGACTCCCACGGAGCCCACCCCCCAAGCCCCTAAGCGGGTCCTCAAAGAGCCCAGATCCCATAGGACCCGCCCCCTTAGAGCCCTCCACAAAAGCCTGCTCTACAGTCGCCCCGGGACAGCGTCCTGCCCCCGCGAAGCCCAGCCCCCCACTAAGGTCCGCCCCGACCGGGCACGCCCCCAAACCGAACTTCGTAGGGCCCCTCAGAGCACGAGCCCGCCCTCTCACCCGCCCCGGGTCGGGGTCACGTTCCCACCGCTCTGTCTGGAGCTGGAGTGGGGCGCCCTCTCTCGCAGCTCATCCGCCGCGTCCAGCAGGCCCTCCCATTCGGGCTATGGAGTGCGGGGGGCCCTGATCGGCTCCTCTGTATCCGCCACCGCCACCCCCACCCCCAGGTGTCCAGGCCCTTCCGAGGGAGGTGGCCGGTCCCTGCCTTGTGGATCATCATTCTAAGTAGGAGACCGCCTAGGACTGGGGAAGGAGAGTGAGTTGGGAGCACAGGTATTAATAATTACATTACTGATGATAACACTACATTCATCACGCCATGAGTAGCATATACCCATTTTGCGGAGGGGGAAGGTGAGTGGCTGTTAGTCCAGAACTCTCAAGGTTCCTCAGAAGCTTGGTTCTTGCCTGTAGCCCCAGCGAGTTGGCAGGGAGGAAGATGGCTGGAGCCCAGAAGTTGAGGCTAGCCTGGAAAACAAAGTGAGACCCCCATCTCTCCTCTCTTTTTTGTGGGGGGGGGGCTGGAAGGGGGACACGGGGGAGGAGGTGGTCAGGACCTGGCAGACAAAGAGCCCATTATGGGGGTTCCAGCGACACTAAGAGCCCTCTGGGGATCTCCGCGGGGTCACCCGGTGATGGCCCAGGTTTTTTTTTTTTCTGTCGCCCAGGCTGAAGTGCAGTGGTGCCATATCCGCCCACCGTAATCTCCACCTCCCTGGTTCAAGCAGTTCTCCTGCCTCAGCCCGGCGAGAAGCTGGGACTACAGGCACCTGCCACTATGCCCGGCTAATTTTTGTATTTTTAGTAGAGATGGGGTTTCACCGTGTTGGCCAGGTTGGTCTCCAACTCCTGGGCCTCCCAAAGTGCTGGGATTATAGGCATGAGCCACTGCACCCAGCTGGCCCCCGTTTCTTTAAAAAAGAAAAATGTTTATTCTCTCTCTTTCGTTTTGTTTTGTTTTGTTTTGTTTTGAGACGGAGTCTCGCTCTGTCGCCCAGGCTGGAGTGCAATGGCGCAATCACAGC
>NW_022307645.1:0-1931 GCF_002776525.5 Piliocolobus tephrosceles | reverse complement strand
AGTCTCGCTCTGTCGCCCAGGCTGGAGTGCAATGGCGCAATCACAGCTCACTGCAGCCTCGACCTCCCAGGCTCAACCAGTCTTTCCACCTTAGCCTCCCGAGTAGCTGGGATCACAGGTGCCTGGCCTGGCTAGTTTAAAACAAAAACAAACAAAAAAATTCTGTAGAGATGAGGTCTCATTATGTTGCCCAGGCTGGTTGCAAACTCCTGGGCCTCCCAAAGTTCTGGGATTACAGGCGTGAGCCACCTCTTCCCACCCGAATTTCTTCTTGATGACTGTGAACAGCTGTAATGTTGGGGGTAGGGGGTCGTCAGGCAGGAGACAGTCTGGCTATGTTGGAGGAGGTTCCCCACTTCCTGTGTGTCCTCTTTGCCTCCCACTCCTCCCTCTGAGGGCTTTGGCCTTGAACTGCCAAGGACGTAGTTCCCTATAAGGTTTCTCCCTAAGACAAGACACAAGGCCATGGTGGAGGAGGGGTCTGGTCTTGAAGGCCAGGAAGCTGGGACTGGGGCGACAGGAGGCTGGCAGCCCCAACCCTGGGTCTGACTATCTCCCTTCTTTGCCTGTGGTCAGTGCAGGCTTCTGGCCCTCCATGTCTGTCTAGATCCACCTGTCTCTTTTTTTTTTTTTTTTTTTTTTTTTTTTTTGAGATGGAGTTTTGCTGTGTCGCCCAGGCTGGAGTGCAGTGGCACGATCTCGGCTCACTGCAAGCTCCGCCTCCCGTATTCACGCCATTCTCCCGCCTCAGCCTCCGAGTAGCTGGGACTACAGGTGCCTGCCACCACGCCCGGCTAGTTTTTTGTATTTTTAGTAGAGACGGGGTTTCACCATGTTAGCCAGGATGGTCTTGATCTCCTGACCTCGTGATCCACCCGCCTCGGCCTCCCAAAGTGCTGGGATTACAGGCTTGAGCCACCGCACCCGGCCTAGATCCACCTGTCTCTTGGTCGTCCCAGGGTCATCTGTCTGGGTCAGACTACGCCCCTCTCACACCTGTTATCGGTCTAGGTCTTCGGCCCGGCCCGTGCACCTGCCTTGAACTATCTGAATCTGCGTGTATGTGTATCTGGCTGTTTACTCCCCATCTCCCCTGTCTGTGACTGGTGACTGTGGTGCCTGTCCCCTCCTGTCCCCTGAGGGAGTCGGCTTGTCTCACTGCAGCTGTCTGCTGGTCTGACTTTGAAGTCCCTCAGCGTGGGAGGTGACAAACTGTCTCCTCCCGCTTGTGACCCTGAGCCTTGGTGCAGGGTTCCTGGGACCCCTCACCTGGCCCCAGTGCAGCTGGAAGGGTCTTTCTGGGGATAAGTGGGGTGTGGGGGATGGCCCTCTAAAAGCCACATTCTTGGCTGGGCATGGTGGCTCATGTCTGCAATCCCAGCACTTTGGGAGGCCAAGGTGGGCAGATCACTTGAGGTCAGGAGTTCGAGACCAGCCTAGCCAACATTGTGAACCCCCATCTCTACTAAAAATACAAAAAAAAAAAAAAGAAAGAAAGAAAAAAAAAAGTAGCCGGGCATGGTGGTGCACACTGTCCCAGGAGTACACCTGTACTTGGGAGGCTGAGGCACAAGAATTGCGTGAACCCGGGAGGCAGAGTTTGCAGTGTACCGAGATCGAGCCACTGTACTAGAGCCTGAGTGACAAGAGTGAGACTCTGTCTCAAAAACTAAAAAAAATAAGCCATACTATCCCAGGGCCCTGTCCCCCACCCCCACACTTAGCACCAGCAAGGTACAGGGCAGCTGGTGCAGGTCAGGGGGATCAGAGTCAGAGGTGAGATGTCCTAGTAGAGGCAGATGAGCAAGTGATGGACGGATGGATGGATGGAGGCAGCTCTACCATCAAGCTGAAGAACAAGGCTGGGCGCAGTGGCTTATGCCCGTCATCCCACTGCTTTGGGAGGCCAAAGCAGGAAGATTGCCTGAGCC
>NW_022307643.1:0-4829 GCF_002776525.5 Piliocolobus tephrosceles | reverse complement strand
AAGGTTTCTCAGAAAGCTTCTTTCTAGTTTTTATCTGAGGCTATTTCCTTTGTCACCATAGGCTTCAGTGCGATACAAATTATTCCTTCCAGATGCCACTTAAATGGTACTATCAAACTGACCCATGAAAAGGATGATGTAACTCCGTGAGAATTTGCAAATCACAAGGCAGTTTCTCAGAAAGCTTATTTCTTCTTTTTGTCTGAGGATATTTCCTTTGACACCATGAACTACAATGCACTCTGAAATATCCCATTGCAGATTCCATGAAATCAATGCTGGCAAACTGCTCAATGAGTAGAAAAGTGTAACTCTGTGAGATGAATTCACACATGGCAAAGAAGTTTCTCAGAAAGCTTCTTTCTAGTTTTTATCTGAGAATATTTTCTGTGTCACCATAGACTTCAATGTGAAACAAAGTATCCCTTCTCAGACACCACCAAAACAGTGCTACCAAACTGATTCATGCAAACAGTTGTGAAATTCTGTGAGAAGAATTCGCAAATCAGAAAGTAGTTTCTCAGAAAGCTTCTTTCTAGTTTTTATCTGAGGATATTTCCGTTGTCATCATAAGCTTCTTTCTAGTTTGTATCTGAGAATATTGTGTAACTCTATGGGAAGACTTCAAAAAACTCAAAGCAGTTTCTCAGAAAGCTTCCTTTTAGCTTTTATCTGAGGATATTTCCTTTTTCATCATACGCCTCAATGCACTCTCAAATATCCCTTTGCAGATTAGATGAAAACAGTGTTAGGAAAATTCTCAATGTAAAGAAACTTGTAACTCTCTGAGGTGAAATCACACATCACAAAGAAGTTTCACAGTATTTCTGTGAAAAGAAGCCTTTCCTTTTTGGTTTTTCCCTGAAGATATTTACTTTGTCACTGTAAGCTTAAAATGTACTCTGAATTATCCCATTGTGGATTCCAAGAAAACAGTGTTAGCAAACTGATCAATGAAAAGAAAAGTGTAACTCTATGAGATGAATTCACACATCACAAAGAATTTTCTTCAAAAACTTCTTTCTAGTGATTATCTGAGGATATTTCCTTTGTCACCCTATGCTTCAATCTGGTCTGAAATAATCCATTGCAGATTCCAAGAAAACAGTGTTAGAAAACTGCTCAATGAAAAGAACAGTTTAACTCTGTAGGATGAATTCACACATCACAAAGCAGTTTGTCAGAATGCTTCTTTCTAGTTTTTATCTGAGGATGTTTCCTGTTTCACCTTAGGTTTCAATGCGATTCAAAATATCCCTTCTCAGATTCCCCAAAAGCACTGCTACCAAATTGATCCATGAAAAGAATGGTGTAACTCTGTGAGATGAATTCGCAAATCACAAAGCAGTTTCTCAGAATGCTTCTCTCTAGCTTTTTCTGATGATATTGCCTTTGTCACTATAGGCTTTGATGCGTTCTGAAGTATCCCATTGCAGATTCCAAGAAAACAGTGTCAGCAAACTCCTCCATGAAAAGAAAGGTGTAACTCTGTGAGACGAATTCACACATAACAAAGAAATTTCTTAGAAAGGTTCTTTCTAGTTTTTATCTTACGATATTTCCTTTGTCACCACAGGCTTCAAGGTGATCCAAAATAGTCCTTCTCAGATTCACCATAAACTGTGCTACCAAACTGCTCCATGAAAAGTATTGTGTAATGCTGTTAGACGAATTAACACATCACAGCACTTTGTCAGATTGTTTATTTCTGGATTCTATATGAGGTTATTTCCTTTTCTACCTTAGGCTTCAATGTGCTCCCAAATATTCCTTCTCAGACACAATAAAAACAGTGATGTCAAAGTGCTCCCTGAACAGAAATGTTTAGCTCTATGAGATGAATCCACACATCACAAAGGAGTTTCTCAGAAAGCCTTTCTCCAGTTTTTACCTGAAGATATTTCCTCTTTTGCCATTGGATTCTATGGGCTCCTGACTATCCCTTTGCAGATTCCAAAAATACAGTTATATCAAAATGCTCAATGAAAAGAAAGCTGTAACTCTGTGAGATGAATTCACGCATCACAAAGCAGTTTCTCAGAAAGCTTCTTTCTAGTTTAAATCTGAGGATATTTCCTTTTTCACCATAGTCTTCAATGTACTTCCAAATATCTCCTCTCAGATACCACAAAAAGAGTAATACCGAACTCTTCAATCAACAAAAGGTTCAAACTCTATGAGATGAATACACAGATCACAAAACCGTTTCGCAGAAAGCATCTCTCCAGTTTTATCTGAAGTTGTCTCCTTTTTCTCTGTAGGCCTCTAAGAGCTCCTGAATGTCTCTTTTCAGATTCCACAAATACAGTGCTACCAAACTGCTCAAAGAAAACAAAGGTGTACCATGGTGTGATGAATACATCTATCACAAAAAATTTCTCAGAAGTCTTTTTTCTAGTGTTTTTCTCAGGATATTTATTTTTCCACAATCAGTGTCCATGCACTCCCAAATATCCCTTCTCAGACACCACAAAGACCATTGTACCAAAAGGATTCATGAAAAGAATCATGGAACTCTGTGAGATGAATTAACATATCACAAAGCGGTTTCTCAGCAAGCTTTTTTCTAGTTTTTAAATGAGGATAATTCTTTTTCACAAAAGGCCTCAATACACTCCAGAATATGACATTGCAGATTCCATGAAAACAGGGTCACCAAACTGCTCTATGAAAAGAAAGGTGTAACTCTGTGAGATGAATTCACACATCACAAAAAAGTTTCTCTGAAACTTTCCTTCTAGTTTAAATCTGAGGATATTTCCTATGTCCCCATAAGCTTGAATTCAATCCAAAATATCCCATTGCAGATTCCAAGAAAACAGTGTTAGCAATCTGCTCAATGAAAGGAGCAGTGTAACACTGTGAGATGAATTCACACATCACAAGGCAGTTTCTCAGAAAGCTTCTATTTGTTTTTTATCAGAGGATATTTTCTTTTTCACTATAGGCCTCAATGCGCTCAGGAATATCCCATTGCAGATTCCACGAAAAACTGTTAGCAAACTGCTCCATGAAAAGAAAGATTTAATTCTGTGAGATGAATTCACTCATCGCAAAGAACTTTCTCAGAAAGCTTCTTTCTAGTTTTTATCTGAGGATATTTCCTTTGTCACCATACTTTTCAATGCAACACAAATTATCCCTTCTCAGATTCCCCAAAAACACTGCTGCCAAATTGATCGATGAAAAGGATGATGTAACTCTGTGGGATGAATTCACAAATCACAAAGGAGTTTCTCAGAAAAATTCTTCCTAGTTTTTTTCTGAGGATATTTCCTTTGTCACAATAAACTTTGATGTGCTCTGAAATATCCTATTGCAGATTCCAAGAGAATAGTGTTATCAAATTGATCCATGAAAAGAAAGGTGTAACTCTGTGAGAAGAATTCGCACACCACAAAGCAGTTTCTCAGAAAGCTTCTTTCTAGTTTTTGTCTGAGTATACTTCCTTTTTCACTCTAAGGCTCCCTGTGCTACCATATATTCCTTTGCAGATTCGACGAAAACAGTGTTAGAGACTGCTCCATGAAAAGAAAGGTGAAACACTGTGAGATGAATTCACACATTCCAAAAACCTTTCTCAGAAAGCTACTTTCTAGTTTCCATCTGAGGATATTTCCTTTGTCATCATGGGCTACAACACATCCAAAATTTCTTTTCTCCGATTCCCCCAAAACAGTGCTATCATTTGTTACATAAAAGGGATTGGGTAACTCTGTGAGATGAATTAACACATCAGAAATTGTTTTCTCAGAAAGCCTCTTTCTAGTTTTTATATGAGGGTATTTCCTTTGTCACCTTAAACTTCAATGTGCTCTGAACTAACCCTTTGCAGATTCCATGAAAACAGTTTTAGTAAACTGCTCAATGAGAAGAATGGTGTAAATCTGTGAGATGAATTTACACATCACAATGCAGTTTCTCAGAAAACTTCTTTCTAGTTTTTATGTGAGAATATTTGCTTTTTTACCATAGATCTCAATGCGCTCCCAAATATGCCTCTGCAGATTACATTAAAGAAGTGTTAGCAAACTGCTCCATGGAAAGAAAGGTGTAAATCTGTGAGATGAACTCACACATCACAGAGAACTTTATCAGAAAGTTCCTTTCTAGCTTTTATTCATGGATATTTACTATGCCACCATAAGCTTCAATGTGCTCTGAAATATCCCATTGCAGATTCCAAAAAAACAGTTTTAGCTCACTGATCAATGAAAAGAATAGTGTTACACTGTGAGATGAATTCACACATCACAAAGCAGTTTCTCAAAAGTTTCTTTCTAGTTTTTATCTGAGGATATTTCCTTTTTCACCATAGGCCTCAGTGCACTCCCATATATCCCCTTGAAGATTCCACAAAGAGAGTGTTAGCAAATTGCTCAACAAAAAGAACATTGTAACTGTGTGAGATGGGATCACACATCACAAATCAGCATCTCAGAAATGTTCTTTTTGGTGTTTATCTGAGGATATTTCCTTTGTCACCATAGGCTTCAATGTGCTCCCAAATATCTTATTGCAGATTTCACAAAAACAGTGTTATCTAACAGCTAACTCAAAGAATGGGGTAACTCTGTGAGACAAATTCACACGTTAAAAAGCAGTTTCTCAGAAAGTTTCTTTCTAGATTTTATCTGAGGATAGTTCCTATTTCACAATTGGCCTCAATGCGCTCCCAAGTATCGCTTTGCAGATATCACGAAAATAGTGTTAGCAAACTTCTCCATAGAAAGAAAGGTGTAACTCTCTGAGATGACTTCACACGTCACAAAGAACTTTCTCAGAAACCTTCTTTGCAGTTTTTATCTGAGGATATTTCCTTTTTCACC
>NW_022307642.1:0-10965 GCF_002776525.5 Piliocolobus tephrosceles | reverse complement strand
CTAGTTCTTTTAATTGTGATGTTAGAGTGTCAATTTTAGATCTTTCCAGCTTTCTCTTGTGGGCATTTAGTGCTATAAATTTCCCTCTACACACTGCTTTAAATGTGTCCCAGAGATTCTGGTATGTTGTATCTTTGTTCTCATTGGTTTCAAAGAACATCTTTGTTTCTGCCTTCATTTTGTTATGTACCCAGTAGTCATTCAGGAGCAGGTTGTTCAGTTTCCATGTAGTTGAGCGGTTTTGATTCAGTTTCTTAGTCCTGAGTTCTAGTTTGATTGCACTGTGGTCTGAGAGTTTGTTATAATTTCTGTTCTTTTACATTTGCTGAGGAGTGCTTTACTTCCCATTATGTGGTCAATTTTGGAATAAGTGCGATGTGGTACTGAGAAGAATGTATATTCTGTTGATTTGGGGTGGAGAGTTCTATAGATGTCTATTAGGTCCGCTTGGTGCAGAGATGAGTTCAATTCCTGGATATCCTTGTTAACTTTCTGTCTCGTTGATCTGTCTAATGTTGACAGTGGAGTGTTGAAGTCTCCCATTATTATTGTATGGGAGTCTAAGTCTCTTTGTAAGTCTCTAAGGACTTGCTTTATGAATCTGGGTGCTCCTGTATTGGGTGCATATATATTTAGGATAGTTAGCTTTTCCTGTTGAATTGATCCCTTTACCATTATGTAATGGCCTTCTTTGTCTCTTTTGATCTTTGATGGTTTAAAGTCTGTTTTATCAGAGACTAGGATTGCAACCCCTGCTTTTTTTTGTTCTCCATTTGCTTGGTAGATCTTCCTCCATCCCTTTATTTTGAGCCTATGTATGTCTCTGCATGTGAGATGGGTCTCCTGAAGACAGCAGACTGATGGGTCTTGACTCTTTATCCAGTTTGCCAGTCTGTGTCTTTTAATTGGAGCATTTAGTCCATTTACATTTAAGGTTAATATTGTTATGTGTGAACTTGATCCTGCCATTATGATATTAACTGGTTATTTTGCTCGTTATTTGATGCAGTTTCTTCCTAGCCTCGATGGTCTTTACATTTTGGCATGGTTTTGCAATGGCTGGTACTGTTTGTTCCTTTCCATGTTTAGGGCTTCCTTCATGGTCTCTTGTAAGGCAGGCCTGGTGGTGACAAAATCTCTAAGCATTTGCTTATCTGTAAAGGATTTTATTTCTCCTTCACTGATGAAACTTAGTTTGGCTGGATATGAAATTCTGGGTTGAAAATTCTTTTCTTGAAGAATGTTGAATATTGGCCCCCACTCTCTTCTGGCTTGTAGAGTTTCTGCCGAGAGATCTGCTGTCAGTCTGATGGGCTTCCCTTTGTGGGTAACCCGACCTTTCTCTCTGGCTGCCCTTAAGATTTTTTCCTTCATTTCAACTTTGGTGAATCTGGCAATTATGTGTCTTGGAGTTGCTCTTCTTGAGGAGTATCTTTGTGGTGTTCTCTGTATTTCCTGAATTTGAATGTTGGCCTGCCCTACTAGGTTGGGGAAGTTCTCCTGGATGATATCCTGAAGAGTGTTTTCGAACTTGTTTCCATTTTCCCCCTCACTTTCAGGCACCACAATCAGATGTAGATTTGGTCTTTTTACATAATCCCATACTTCTTGCAGGCTTTGTTCATTTCTTTTTCTTCTTTTTTCTTTTGGTTTCTCTTCTCGCTTCATTTCATTCATTTGATCCTCAATCGCTGATACTCTTTCTTCCAGTTGATCGAGTCGGTTACTGAAGCTTGTGCATTTGTCACGTATTTCTCGTGTCATGGTTTTCATCTCTGTCATTTCGTTTATGACCTTCTCTGCATTAATTAGTCTAGCTGTCAATTCTTCCACTTTTTTTTCAAGATTTTTAGTTTCTTTGCGCTGGGTACGTAATTCCTCCTTTAGCTCTGAGAGGTTTGATGGACTGAAGCCTTCTTCTCTCATCTCATCAAAATCATTCTCTGACCAGCTTTGATCCGTTGCTGGCGATGGGCTGTGCTCCTTTGCAGGAGGAGATGCGCTCTTATTTTTTGAATTTCCAGCTTTTCTGCCCTGCTTTTTCCCCATCTTTGTGGTTTTATCTGTCACTGGTCTTTGATGATGGTGACGTACTGATGGGGTTTTGATATAGGTGTCCTTCCTGTTTGATAGGTTTCCTTCTGACTGTCAGGACCCTCAGCTATAGGTCTGTTGGAGATTGCTTGAGGTCCACTCCAGACCCTGTTTGCCTGGGTATCAGCAGCAGAGGTTGCAGAAGATAGAATATTGCTGAACAGCGAGTGCACCTGTCTGATTCTTGCTTTGGAAGCTTCCTCTCAGGGGTGTACTCCACCCTGTGAGGTGTGGGGTGTCAGACTGCCCCTAGTCGGGATGTCTCCCAGTTAGGCTACGCAGGGGTCAGGGACCCACTTGAGCAGACAGTCTGTCCCTTCTCAGATCTCAACCCCTGTGTGGGGAGATCCACTGCTCTCTTCAAAGCTGTGAGACAGAGTCGTTTGCGTCTGCAGAGGTTTCTGCTGCTTTTTGTTGTTGTTGTTGTTTAGCTGTGCCCTGTCCCCAGAGGTGGAGTCTACAGAGACAGGCAGGCTTCCTTGAGCTGCTGTGAGCTCCACCCAGTTCGAGCTTCCCAGCAGCTTTGTTTACCTACTTAAGCCTCAGCAATGGCGGGCGCCCCTCCCCCAGCCTCGCTGCTGCCTTGCGGTTAGATCGCAGACTGCTGTGCTAGCAATGAGGGAGGCTCCGTGGCCGTGGGACCCTCCCGGCCAGGTGCGGGATATAATCTCCTGGTGTGCCCGTTTGCTTACAGCGCAGTATTGGGGTGGGAGTTACCAAATATTCCAGGTGTTGTGTGTCTCAGTTCCCCTGGCTAGGAAAAGGGATTCCCTTCCCCCTTGCGCTTCCCAGGTGAGGCGATGCCTCGCCCTACTTCAGCTCTTGCTGGTCGGGCTGCAGCAGCTGACCAGCACCGATTGTCCGGCACTCCCTAGTGAGATGACCCCAGTACCTCAGTTGAAAATGCAGAAATCAGCGGTCTTCTGTGTCACTCGTGCTGGGAGTTGGAGACTGGAGCTATTCCTACAATGTGATTTTTCTTTTAAGTCTTTCACACTTCAGGAAAATACTACATTCATCCATGTTGTGATTCATATCAGACAGTTTTTTACTCAAAGATAACACAGATACCTATTCTTATTCATACTTTGAAACTATATTTTACCCTAGACTGCCTTGGTTCAAAGGCCTGGTTTTGACATCACTGTGGCAAATTACATAAGCTCTCTGCTTTCATTTCTGTTTCTGTAAATGCAGGATGAAAACAGTATGTATCTCCTAGGATGGCTGTCAGGAGTGAGTGAGACAGGACATGAAAGGCATGTTGCCCTTGTGGGCATGTTATATAGGGCTGGCTCTAGGAGGAAGGCTGTGTCTTTGTTCAGAAATCCCTGGAACAACTTAAATGTCTTTAGAAATGACAAGTGTCTGAGTTATCCAGTTAGTTCCATAAACAGGTTCTGGAAGACATACTAGATAGAACTCAGCCCATCAGTTCTGAGTGAGGCACATACCACGTGGGCTTGGGATGTCCTTAACCCATTTATGCCTAAGGTTGCAATTTTTTGAATTTTTCCAATCAGACCTTGGCGATGACCTTGAGCAGTAGGATATAAATAACTCCCACATGCTTAGCGTTCCAATAATGGAACACTAGGCATAAACAGGTTTTCTTTGGCTCCACAGTCAACCACGACTAATATCTCTATCTCAGCTTCTGCTGATGCCCTAGTTCAGGGCTCTGCATTCTGTGCCAGGGAAGCTCAGCCCCTTAACATGGATGTGCCACATGACAGGCAATAATATATTGGTCCCATTAGCTCTTCCTGGAGCAGTCATAATGAATTACAGTCATGACAGACACATGTAAGAAACTTAACATTTGCTAAATATGTACATAAGTCTTCATCACAGCATCATTTATGAAAACAACTAAACATTCACTAATGGTGCCAGTGGAATAAATCAGAGAACATCCCCTGCTACGTAACTCTCTACATACATCAAAGAGAATGGTGTGGCTTTGCTTTTTCAACAATCTACTGAGCGGCCATGGGCATGTGGATATGGCCATGAATGAGCAAGATTCTCTAATCCTGTAGAAGTTAAGTTATGCCAGATAACTTGCTGCTTCAACAAAAATATTTAGCTTTTTAAATACATGTTGTAGAATGCTAAAAACAACAACCACCACCTAGAATTTGCCTGTATGCAGCCAGTAACATGTCTATTTAACCTGGACACCTTTTGAGGAATATTCTCAGATTGCCGCCATGCTGTTTATAAGACATTGTTCGTTATATACCTGTTTATGAATGAAAAGAAACGTAAGGAGTGGGTACGAAGACTTCTATCTATGAATGATTAAAAAGGCCAGAGTACGAATACTTCTTGGACTTCTGGTAGTAAATGTAGAAAACATTTTATAAATCCTGTAAATAACCTGTTTATTTTTTATAGAAAGCCACAACAGAAAATGATTAGTATATAACTGTGTAAGAACACTTACATCGATTACAATCAACAAATGCTTCAAATGCGTATTTTAAAAATAGTTTTGAGTGTTAATTATGGGAGGGCCTTGATGGGATCATTTTGTGAACAGTTCGCTTTTATAACAAACTCAAGATGCAGCTTGCCAGGAAGCTCTTTTAGACATAAGCATTTTTATCAAACTGTTTTGAAGGGTTTGTTGTTTTAAAATCTTCTCCACCATGATACTTTGTCCGAGAAGACATGACAGATGTGGCCCCGTTGTATGCGTATCTGAAAGGTAAAACATAGTTTGGTAGGTTCTATTCTACGCATAGGGCAAACAAAAATGGGAAGAAACTGTTTCAGCCCGTCTTTGCCAATATCTAAATGTAAGTCTTCCTCTTTCTTAGATAGCTTTCTTCTCTCTTGCCCCAAGAAGTATTTTCAGTGTCATGTCTGCATAACTGGTGGGATGGAGAATCTCTGCAGAAGAAACTCATGACTTGGTCATTTGTTCAGTTATCCTCTTACAAAACCATGTTTTAAAACTCGTCTCCCTGGAACCCAGGAGACTTAGTGGAGGCCATCAACATTCCTGCCTACCTACAGGAAAATTATGACGAGGCCAAAGTGAAGAAGAACATGTCCTCATATTCAGACCCTTATTTCTACTTACAGAATTTTCTTTGGAATATAATAATGGTAAAACTTCAAAAAATTAACTGTACTCCTAACCTTTTCCAATTCTGGATTTTGGAAGTTTCTAAGAATCATATGAACTATCTGTAATTTGTCCCACATGTAATGATTTAGAATAGCATTCTACTTTTTAACAGATCATTTTTGTCTCTTTTTCATACCTGGGTGTTTTGTTGTTGTCAGATATTGAAAAGCAAAATATGACACCACCAATTATGCACAGTGAGGCTCCTGCCCATCCAATAAACAGAGCGGCTCCTAATTCATACCTGTGAGAAAGCATTACACAAGTATTACAGCTCACTTATTTGGGGAGTAAACAGTATTTAACACTGATAGTCAACATTTACTAAATGCTCATTATGTTTTTTTGCTATTGAAAATTGTAAAGGAAATAATAACACCTTGTGGCTGTGAAATGCTGTAAACTCTTCCCAAAGTGTTTTTATAGCCATTAGACCATCCCAACATCCTGAAAGGAAATGAGGGCATCCACGGGGGCAAGGTCAAAGCAAAAGTAGTCACAGCCAGGGTCTCCTGACTCAGCCAGCACCTTTCCTCTGCACTCTGCCTTAACCTTGCCAAGCTTTCCGTCTGTCTGCTATTCTGTTCTGCAGCGCAAATCATGTAGGCAGACCATAGTTAGAAAACGAAAGGTTGCTTTTGCTGTCATGTTAGTTCAATTTAGTAAATGTTCACTAAGCACCTGCTATGTGCAAATCGTCATTAATCACTGCAGTCTAGTGGGGAAATGAATCAATAGCTATCATTTAGTGATAAATTACTATTACGCATCTCCCAGATGGCAGGTCATAGTGCTCTGCCGATGACCACAGCAGGAGCAGATGCAAAGATAAACGAAACACTCCTTCCCTAGGAAGGCCATGAAACAAATGTATGAACAGTGCTACTGAGGACAAAAAGCAAGATCACTTACAGTAGCGGACTAGAGGAAATCCTTTCAGTTCACCCAGAGAGCAAGGAATGAGAAAAGTACACCAAAATCTCAGCGACTATGTGTGTTCTCATGTTTGTTTAGCTTTCTCCAGAAGAATAGGTTGATTTTAGGTTTTTGTTTGTTTTTATAAAGAGTAACTCTCATTTGGGGCCCATAAACTTCCATTGCAAAACAAAAGAAATCTCAGTGCTTTTCAGTGTAAAATAAAGCCAGGGTCGGAGGGTCTGTTTTGATAGCACAGAAGAGAGTAAGAGGTCCAGGGGAGAGTAAGAGGTCCAGGGGAAGGCAACACAGGGCCCAAGGTTAGTTCCATCCCCAGGGTGCAGGGGAGCCAAGTAAAAGCCAAGGCCAGGCTTCAGTATCAGATGGAGGCCACCCAGTGCTGCCTGGGGTTGTCCTGAGCCTTGCTGCACCCCCTCCTACTTGAAGCGTCCCTATCTCTGAACGCTGGCTCTGCACATGGGCAGGCTTTCTGGTGTGGTCTGAGTCGCGGGCAGAGTGGTGTAATAGGATGGGCCCATCACTAGCCAGGGAAGCAGGGTGTGCTTTTAATCAAGCATGCATGGTACCTGGCACTGGCATTCTATTTTAGTGAACCTCAGTATTTTAAGACACATATCACATTGATCAGGGACACGGGGCCCACTTGTGCATTTCCAGTTGGGATGGAGTATATGTGCACAATAAATGCTGCTCTGTGACCCTTTCTTTACTCATTCTTGTGTTGCCTTTCCTGGGACATCTGGGTGCTCGATGGGGCAAGGAACAGCTGCAACTAGGGGGAAGCCCCTTCTGCTCTGGAGCACTAACTGTGCTCTGGCATCTGAGAAACTTAAGCGGGTTCCCTTAAGGGGCAATGGCAGAGACAGAGGGTTTGTATAAGTGGGGAAAACACCCTTGGTCTGCACACACACACTCTGCCTTAACCTTGCCACGCTTTCTATCTGTTTATTCTGTTCTACAGCGCAAATCATGTAGGCAGACTGTAGTTAGAAAACGAAAGGTTGCTTTTGCTTTCATGTTAGTTCACACACAGACACACACACACACACAGGAGGACTGAGCAGGAAGTCCACAAGTGAAAAAAGAGTTGGCCAGATCAGGAATGCTGAACTGGGAGTTTCAGAAAAGATACTTTCATTAAATATTGTGTTACCCATCTGAAAAAGATGCCCTGGATTTCTGCAGTCAGCCCTGCTTTTATGTTGTTTTAATGAGATTATGCACAGACAACAAGCAGCATGCCTGCCAAACTGGAGGTGCATGTCACTTGGCCCCTGAAACACCTGGAAATCCTAGAAGATGGCATCAGATCTGTCTGTTGGCACCCTTTTTACTGCAGAAAACTAAAGGAGTGAGCATAACTGAAAAGTTCTGCATGAAGTATATTATTATAGGATGACTGTAATTGTACAACACTAGCTATTTTTCTCTACTTTTTTTTCTCCCAGTACAGGTTAGGCTATCTTCTCTCCTGAAACTATACCTTAATATTACTCTTAGTGTAAATATGCCCTGAAAAAATGGTCTGAGATTTTTCTGAAAATATTGAACTTCACTAAAATAGAGTGCCCATGCCAGATACCATGGTTGATTACAAATAAATAAATATCGAATTATTAAGAGTGGCCAGTTGGGGGATGAAGATGATAGAAATGATAAGCATAGCTTGGCACAATGAGTTCACTGAAAGAAGCATTACAAACACAGATACAGTAGTACTACAAATTACAGGACAAATTACCCAGGCGGACGAGGAAGTGGGTCTACATTAAGCTATATTGAAACTTTCTGGAGGAATTTAGGAATCATGAGTTTAGCTTATATTAATATTTAATATCGTTTAAAATATATCCTTTTAATATATCTTTTTCTTTTTTGAGATGGAGTCTAACTGTGTAGCCCAGGCTGGAGTGCAATGGTGCAATCTTAGCTCACTGCAAACCTCCACCTCCCGGGTTCAAGCAATTCTCCTGCCTCAGCCTCCCGAGTAGTTGGGATTACAGGTGTGTGCCACCATGCCCAACTAATTTTTGTATTTTTAGTAGAGATGGGGTTTCCCAATGTTGGCCAAGCTGGTCTCGAACTCCTGACCTCAGGTGATCCACCCACCTCAGCCTCCTAAAGGGCTGAGATTACAGGTGTGAGCCACCACACATGGCCCTTTTTGAAAAATATCTTAAGTCACTATATATTGACTCTATTCCAAGGAAAAAATCATTTCCATTTGAATTTCAGCGTGAATTATGTTGGAGACAAACATTTAATAGACAGTATTCATTTAGAGATGATTTCAGAAACCATACGTCTACCGCAGAATTTTTTTTTTAATTTGGTGGCATGTTCTTTCAGAGACTTTTCCTTCTTTCTGTTGAAAGATGTATCAGAAACTTACTCAACAGTGACTTTAATTCACACCTCTCTGTGTGTATCTGGCAAAAACTGACATGTGTTCGTATGTTTATTGCGGCACTATTCAAAATAGCAAAGACTTGGAACCAACCCAAATGTCTAGTAGTGATAGACTGGATTAAGAAAACGTGGCACATATACACCATGGAATACTATGCAGCCACAAAAAAGGATGAGTTCATGTCCTTGGCAGGGACATGGATGAAGCTGGAAACCATCATTCTCAGCAAACTACCACAAGGACACAAAACCAAACACAACATGTTCTCACCCACAGGTGGGAATTGAACAATGAGACTTGGACACAGGGTGGGGGCTAGTGGGGAAGGATAGCATTAGGAGAAATACCTAATGTAAATGATGAGTTGATGGGTGCAGCAAACCAACATGGCACATGTAAACCTATGTATCAAACCTGCACGTTGTGCACATGTACCCTAGAACTTAAAGTACAATAAAAAAACACACACACAAAAATAAAAATTAAAAAACACAAATAATAAACAGACAAAAAAACTGACGTGTGTTATTGAAAGACAGGACTGAGAAAGAGGTGAACATAATATCCACTCCAGTTTGTTCCCAGGCACATATTCTTTCACATTGATTAGGAGACTTATTTAGTCTCTGGAAATCTTTCTTCCTTTTTGGTACACTAAGAAGCTGATTTCAACACGTTGGTAAGATTATCCAAATTTCAGATTCTCTGTTGCAGGTCTTTTGTGAACAATATCCTCCTGGCCCTCGGCCAGCCTTCCTGCTCAGAGTGTGCCCTCTTTATGACTAACACCAAAGTTTCTTAATTATTCTGAAAGGTTACAAATCTACATGACACTGGACCAATCCATATCCATGACTTTCAGGTTGAGGACAGAACTTCATTTATGGAGGAAAACATTGTTTTTAGAGGATCTCGGTTGATGGACTAATCAAAAGCTGCACGCATAACTTCAATATACATTAACAACGTCACTAAGTGACTTTAGAAACGGAATGGGGAACAAATTTACTTCTAACAGAAATTAAAACACAGATAACGACTTATATTTTCTCAAAGAAGAAACCATAAAGATCTAAGGTGAAGTCACTCTCCACCCGGCTGTATGTGGTGCTGTAGGCTGTTGTGCATGGCTCTCATTTCATGTTGAGCTGGCCAGAGCTACACCAACCTAGAGACCTTGATTCTGATGCATTTCATACTTCAACTCATATTTTAGCCATTTAGAGTAATCCTAAGGAAATGGAATGCTGAACAACTTATTTTCACCTCCTACTTTTGTCTTCCTGGCACCCAAATCCCTATTCTGATTTAAGTTTGCCAACTATGGGGAACTGGTATAACCTCCTCTGGTTACCTCTACAGAAATGACATGCCAGGTATTGTGCTAATCAGGTGTTCAGGGCAGATAAGAGGGACATGGCCCTGGCTCACAGATCCAGATTGTATAGTCTACTGGGGATAGTCAGACATTAAACCAATAATTACAGTAAAGTGTGATGAAACAATAAGAAGAGCATGTTTTTGCAAAGTAAACATTACCACGGTTCTCCCAAACATACTCGGATGTGGTTCAAGTCAATGTCCATGCTAACAACAGCTACTATTACTGCCAGCTCATTGTACTAGGACTTTTCTGTGTGTGCTAAGATTTTTTTTTACAAACATGATATTCAGTCTTCATCATAAGCCTGGGAGATACGTATTACTATACTCATTTTACAAATGAGGAAACTAAAGCTCTGGGAGATTAAATTACTTGTTCCTTCATGTCTCAGCCAAATAAATGGTAGACCCATGATTTAAAACCCAAGACTGTGATTCCAAACCGAAGCTCTTAATTGTCACACCATCATCCTTTTATGTACACTTTAAGTAAAACATTTTATAAATATAAAAAACCCATCAATGCAACATATTTTTAGTTGTCATTTCAGAAAGATGGGAATTTTCTCTCTCCCTGCCTGGTTAAGTTCTCAGTGACTCAAGAGCTTCAGGGCACGGGATTTTTTAATGAATGCCCTCAGGCTGCCTTTTCTTCCCACACAAAAAGAGGTGAGAATACCAATTAGAATCAGGGCATGTTGGAGCTGAAAAAGGAAAGAGCAGCCCTCCCCCCCCCCCACACAAAACAAAGCAAGATCGGTTTTAACAAACGAAAGCACCTCATCCTTTTAAGATCCCCAGAGAAGTGAAGTGACCTTGCTGAAGGTCACAGAGCTAGAAGCCAGGTCTTCTGCCATCTTTCAATATTGTGTGTTTTTCTTTTATTATTATTATTATTATTATTATTATTATTATTATTTTATACTTTAAGTTCTAAATGCCCACAAGAGAAACCAGGAAAGATCTAAAATTGACACTCTAACATCACAATTAAAAGAACTAG
>NW_022307641.1:0-4296 GCF_002776525.5 Piliocolobus tephrosceles | reverse complement strand
CGAGGCATCACGCTATCTGACTTCAAACTATGCTACAAGGCTACAATAACCAAAACAGCATGGTACTGGTACCAAAACAGATATATAGACCAATGGAATGGAACAGAGGCTTCAGAAATAACACCACACACCTATAACCATCTGACCTTTGACAAACCTGACAAACAAGCAGTGGGGAAAGGATTCCCTATTTAATAAATGGTGCTGGGAAAACTGGATAGCCATATGCAGAAAACTGAAAGTGGACCCTTCCTTATACCTTATCCAAGAATTAACTCGAGATGGATCAAAGACTTAAATGTAAGACCTAAAGCCATAAAAACCCTAGAAGAAAACCTAGGCAATAACATTCAGGACATAGGGATGGGCAAAGTCTTCATGAGTAAAACACCAAAAGCAATGGAAACAAAAGCCAAAATTGACAAATGGGATCTAATTAAAGAGCTTCTGCACAGCAAAAGAAGCTATCATGAGTAAACAGACAACCTACAGAATGGGAGAAAATTTTTGCAATCTACCCATCTGACAAAGGTCTAATATCCAGAATCTACAAGGAACTTAAATTTCCAAGAAAAAAACAACCCCATCAAAAAGTGGACGAAGAATATGAATAGACACTTCTCAAAATAAGACATTTATGCACCAAAAAACATATGGAAAAAAGCTCATCATCCCTGGTCATTAGCGAAATGCAAATCAAAACCACAGTAAGATACCATCTCACACCAGTCAGAATGGCGATCACTAAAAAGCCAGGAAACAACAGATGCTGGTGAGGATGTGGAGAAATTGGAACGCTTTTATACTGTTGGTGGGAGTGTAAATTAGTTCAACCATTGTGGAAGACAGTGTAGCGATTCCTCAAGGATCCAGAACCAGAAATACCATTTTATCTAGCAATCCCATTACTGGGTATATACCCAAAGGATTATAAATCATTCTACTGTAAAGACACATGCACACATATGTTTATTGCAGCACTGTTCACAATAGCAAGGTCTTGGAACCAACCCAAATGCCAATCAATGGTAGACTGGATAAAGAAAATGTGGCACATATACACCATGGAATATGATGCAGCCATAAAAAAGGATGAACTCACGTCCTTTGCAGGGACATGGATGAAGCTGGAAACCATCATTCTCAACAAAGTAAAACAGGAACAGAAAAACCAACCACTGCATGTTCTCACTCATAAGTGGGAGTTGAACAAGGAGAACACATGGACACAGGGAGGGGAACAATATACAGTGGGGCCTGTCAGGGGGTGGAGGGCAAGGGGAGAGAGAGCATTAGGACAAATACCTAATGTAGATGACAGGTTGATGGGAGCAGCAAACCACCATGGCACGTGTATACCTGTGTAACAAACCTGCATGTTCTGCACATATATCCTAGAACTTCAAGTATAACAATTAAAAAAAATGTCTAGCAGCACCATTGCTGTCGGCTACTTCAGCAGCTGCCAACCTTTTTGGCAGCAGGGACTGGTTTTGTGGAAGAGAGTTTTTCCACAGATGTGGATGGGGGAGGGGATGGTTTCAGGATAAAACTATTAAAAAAAAAAAAAAGTAAGAAGTCATTTAAAAATAGGCTCCTGGAGACCATTTTGGGATGGGCAAATTCCATAGTGGATTATTTCTTCAGTCTCACTCATCTCCAGTGTCAATACATGAGATATGAAGGTGAAAGTTTTGATAGATAAATGCAACTTAAGTACTGCTATAATGACAGTATCATAATTGGATTTTTTTCTTTATATTTTTCCATCTGCGTTCTTGCCTCCTGTTACTCTGGTATTTTTCAGAATGGCATAATCACAGAGATCAATATGAAAAAACTCCAAGCTAAGGAATCTTAAAAGACATTGTTAGCAGGTTTAAGTGCCTTTAACATATACATTGATGAGGTTAACAAATGATCTAAATACATATTTTCCCATTTGAAGCTGACACTAGTAATCAGTAAGTGTAATCTGAGTTGCTTTTCCAAAAGTTCTGGGTTACCTATTTTCTCTCTCCTCCCTCTACCCATTATTGAATTTGATTTCAAGATGTTTGAAGACGCCCAGCACAGTAGCGTGATTACAGATCATGTCTGTAATCCCAGCATTTTGGGAGGCCAAGTCAGGCAGATCACTTGAGGCCAGGAGTTCAAGACCAGACTGGCCAACATGGCGAAACCCTGTCTCTACTGAAAATACAAAAATTAACCAGGCATGACACCTTACACCTGTAATCCCAGCTACTCAGGTGGCTGAGGCAGGAGAATCACTTGAACTCAGGAGGCAGAGGTTGCAGTGAGCCAAGATCGTGCTGCTGCACTCCAGCCTGGGCAACAAAGTGACACTCTGTCTCCAAAAAAGACAACAAAACAAAAACAAAAACAACAAAAAAAGGTCTGAAGACACAGGGGGTACATAGACCTTAGGAGACAATTTGTTCCCTTGCAAAGTTGATTAGCTCTTTGGGGACTTAATGCACAAGCTATGCTCCTTTAACCCCAGGCTCATACAACTGAGAGAACAGAAAGGACCCATCTCCCCAAGTAATAAACGAGCTGCTGATAGTTCATCTGCCTCCATCTTCACCATCTTAGATTTGGTATTTACATTTGTAGACAATTTCTACTGCTTATTGAGAGAGCTTTTGAGATAGGAACTGTTAGAAATGCATTGAAAACTCAAAGAAAAATGCTTCTCTTGAAGAGCTATTTGCCATGAAAATTAATAAAAATCCGTCTCCATTGCCTTGTTCATTCAACTTGATTAGGACACACAGGCTCACCTCATTATTCCCAAGACCCCAGTCTCACTTTTTAATCAAACATACCAACTTTCGGCACCCTTTTAAAGGCACACTTTCCAGGTGCCTTGAGGTGCTTAAAGAACTAAAGCTAGTCACTATTCATAAATTTTTTAAATGTTTGCTATGGAACAAATATGCTGCAGTAGCATATTTGAAATACTGTATTTTCCCTGATTCCCTCCAGAAAGTTGTTCTATTTGTTAATTTTCAAAACATGAAATAAGTACTATTTTGCCTTCACTTGTTTAAGTTCCAGGATACATGTGCAGAGTGTGGTTTGTTACATAGTTATACATGTGCCATGGTGGTTTGCTGCACCTATTAACCCATCATCTAGGTTTTAAGCCCTGTATGCATTAGTTATATGTCCTAATGCTCTCCCTCCCCTCGCCCCCCGACCCCTGACAGGCCCCCTCCCTGTGTTGTTCCCCTCCCTCCCTCCCTGTGTTGTTCTCCTCCCTGTGTCCATGTGTTCTCATTGTTCAACTCCTCCTTATGAGTAAGAACATGAGGTGTTTGGTTTTCTGTTCCTGTGTTAGTTTGCTGAGAATGATGGCTTCCAGCTTCATCCATGTACCTGCAAAGGACATGAACCCATCCTATTTTTTTATGACTGCATAGTGTTCTATGGTATGTATGTGCCACATTTTCTTTATCCAGTCTGTCACTGATGGGCATTTAGGTTGGTTCCAAGTCTTTGCTATTGCAAATAGCACTGCAATAAACATGTGCGTGCAAGTTTCTTTATAGAATGATGTATAATCCTTTGGACATATACCCAGTAATGCGATTGCTGGGTCCAATGGTATTTCTGGTTCCAGATCCTTGAGGAATCACCACACTGTCTTCCAAAATGGTTGAACTAATTTACACTCCCACCAACAGTATAAAAGTATTCCTATTTCTCCTTATCCTCGCCAGCATCTATTTTTTCCTGACTTTTTAATAATTGCTATTCTGACTGGTGTGAGATGGTATCTTACTGTGGTTTTGATTTGCATTTCTCTAATGACCAGAGACGATGAGTTTTTTTCATATGTTTGTTGACTGCATAAATGTCTTCTTTTGAGAAGGGTCTGTTCATATCCTTTGCCCACTTTTTGACAGCGTTTTTTTTGTTTGTTTGTTTTTTTTTTCTTGTAAATTTGTTTAAGTTCCTTGTAGATTCTGGATATTAATCCTTTGTCAGATGGGTAGATTGCAAAAATTTTCTCCCATTCTGTAGGTTGTCTGTTTACTCATGATAGTTTATTTTGCTGTGCAGAAGCTCTTTAATTAGATCCCATTTGTCAATTTTGGCTTTTGTTTCCATTGCTTTTGGTGTTTTACTCATGAAGTCTTTGCCCATCCCTATGTCCTGAATGGTATTGCCTACATTTCTTCTAGGGTTTTTATGGCTTTAGGCCTTATATTTAAGTCTTTAATCCATCTCGAGCTAATTTTTGGATAAGGTATAAGGAAGGGTCCACTTTCAGTTTTCTGCATATGG